>NW_027167755.1:0-155243 GCF_040954835.1 Lepisosteus oculatus | reverse complement strand
ATGTTACTGCCCCATAACTTACATGGGGTTGACCAAACTTGCAGAAACATGTTTATTTCTGCTGAAAAACACGTTTTGACCCTTTCTGCACACTGGGGTTAAGGGCTGAGTGTGTTGGCACTTCTGAGCCTTGCTGTTACAAGTATATTCAGCTGTCTGAAAAAACGTGTTTATTTCGGGCTGAAAAACACGTTTTGAAAAGTGTGATGTTACTGCCTCATAACTTACATGGGGTTGACCAAACTTGCAGAAACATGTTTATTTCTGCTGAAAAACACGTTTTGACACTTTCTGTACACTGGGGTTAAGGGCTGAGTGTGTGGCTCTTCTGAGCCTTGCTGTTACAAGGAGATTCATTTGCCTGAAAAAACGCGTTTATTTCGGGCTGAAAAACACGTTTTGAAAAGTGTGATGTTACTGCCCCATAACTTACATGGGGTTGACCAAACTTACAGAAACATGTTTATTTCTGCTGAAAAACACGTTTTGACCCTTTCTGCACACTGGGGTTAAGGGCTGAGTGTGTTGGCTCTTCTGAGCCTTGCTGTTACAAGTAGATTCAGCTGTCTGAAAAAACGTATTTCGGGCTGAAAAACACGTTTTGAAAAGTGTGATGTTACTGCCCCATAACTTACATGGGGTTGACCAAACTTGCAGAAACATGTTTATTTCAGCTGAAAAACACGTTTTGACACTTTCTGTACACTGGGGTTAAGGGCTGAGTGTGTGGGCTCTTCTGAGCCTTGCTGTTACAAGGAGATTCAGTTGTCTGAAAAAACGCGTTTATTTCGGGCTGAAAAACACGTTTTGAAAAGTGTGATGTTACTGCCCCATAACTTACATGGGGTTGACCAAACTTGCAGAAACATGTTTATTTCTGCTGAAAAACACGTTTTGACCCTTTCTGCACACTGGGGTTAAGGGTTGAGTGTGTGGGCATTTCTGAGCCTTGCTGTTACAAGTAGATTCAGTTGTCTGAAAAAACGCGTTTATTTCGGGCTGAAAAACACGTTTTGAAAAGTGTGATGTTACTGCCCCATAACTTACATGGGGTTGACCAAACTTGCAGAAACATGTTTATTTCTGCTGAAAAACACGTTTTGACCCTTTCTGCACACTGGGGTTAAGGGCTGAGTGTGTTTGCACTTCTGAGCCTTGCTGTTACAAGTAGATTCAGCTGTCTGAAAAAACGTGTTTATTTCGGGCTGAAAAACACGTTTTGAAAAGTGTGATGTTACTGCCCCATAACTTACATGGGGTTGACCAAACTTGCAGAAACATGTTTATTTCTGCTGAAAAACACGTTTTGACAATTTCTGCACACTGGGGTTAAGGGCTGAGTGTGTGGGCTCTTTTGAGCCTTGCTGTTACAAGGAGATTCAGTTGCCTGAAAAAACGCGTTTATTTCGGGCTGAAAAACACGTTTTTGAAAAGTGTGATGTTACTGCCCCATAACTTACATGGGGTTGACCAAACTTGCAGAAACATGTTTATTTCTGCTGAAAAACACGTTTTGACACTTTCTGTACACTGGGGTTAAGGGTTGAGTGTGTGGGCACTTCTGAGCCTTGCTGTTACAAGTAGATTCAGTTGCCTGAAAAAACGCGTTTATTTCTGGCTGAAAAACACGTTTTGAAAAGTGTGATGTTATTGCCCCATAACTTACATGGGGTTGACCAAACTTGCAGAAACATGTTTATTTCTGCTGAAAAACACGTTTTGACCCTTTCTGCACACTGGGGTTAAGGGCTGAGTGTGTTGGCACTTCTGAGCCCTTGCTGTTACAAGTAGATTCAGCTGTCTGAAAAAACGTGTTTATTTCGGGCTGAAAAACACGTTTTGAAAAGTGTGATGTTACTGCCCCATAACTTACATGGGGTTGACCAAACTTGCAGAAACATGTTTATTTCTGCTGAAAAACACGTTTTGACCCTTTCTGCACACTGGGGTTAAGGGTTGAGTGTGTGGGCACTTCTGAGCCTTGCTGTTACAAGTAGATTCAGTTGTCTGAAAAAACGCGTTTATTTCGGGCTGAAAAACACGTTTTGAAAAGTATGATGTTACTGCCCCATAACTTACATGGGGTTGACCAAACTTACAGAAACATGTTTATTTCTGCTGAAAAACATGTTTTGACCCTTTCAGCACACTGGGGTTAAGGGCTGAGTGTGTGGGCTCTTCTGAGCCTTGCTGTTACAAGGAGATTCAGTTGTCTGAAAAAACGCTTTTATTTCGGGCTGAAAAACACGTTTTGAAAAGTGTGATGTTACTGCCCCATAACTTACATGGGGTTGACCAAACTTGCAGAAACATGTTTATTTCTGCTGAAAAACACGTTTTGACACTTTCTGTACACTGGGGTTAAGGGCTGAGTGCGTGGGCTCTTCTGAGCCTTGCTGTTACAAGGAGATTCAGTTGTCTGAAAAAACGCGTTTATTTCGGGCTGAAAAACACGTTTTGAAAAGTGTGATGTTACTGCCCCATAACTTACATGGGGTTGACCAAACTTGCAGAAACATGTTTATTTCTGCTGAAAAACACGTTTTGACCCTTTCTGCACACTGGGGTTAAGGGCTGAGTGTGTTGGCACTTCTGAGCCTTGCTGTTACAAGTATATTCAGCTGTCTGAAAAAACGTGTTTATTTCGGGCTGAAAAACACTTTTTGAAAAGTGTGATGTTACTGCCCCATAACTTACATGGGGTTGACCAAACTTGCAGAAACATGTTTATTTCTGCTGAAAAACACGTTTTGACACTTTCTGTACACTGGGGTTAAGGGCTGAGTGTGTGGGCTCTTCTGAGCCTTGCTGTTACAAGGAGATTCATTTGCCTGAAAAAACGCGTTTATTTCGGGCTGAAAAACACGTTTTGAAAAGTGTGATGTTACTGCCCCATAACTTACATGGGGTTGACCAAACTTACAGAAACATGTTTATTTCTGCTGAAAAACACGTTTTGACCCTTTCTGCACACTGGGGTTAAGGGCTGAGTGTGTTGGCTCTTCTGAGCCTTGCTGTTACAAGTAGATTCAGCTGTCTGAAAAAACGTATTTCGGGCTGAAAAACACGTTTTGAAAAGTGTGATGTTACTGCCCCATAACTTACATGGGGTTGACCAAACTTGCAGAAACATGTTTATTTCAGCTGAAAAACACGTTTTGACACTTTCTGTACACTGGGGTTAAGGGCTGAGTGTGTGGGCTCTTCTGAGCCTTGCTGTTACAAGGAGATTCAGTTGTCTGAAAAAACGCGTTTATTTCGGGCTGAAAAACACGTTTTGAAAAGTGTGATGTTACTGCCCCATAACTTACATGGGGTTGACCAAACTTGCAGAAACATGTTTATTTCTGCTGAAAAACACGTTTTGACCCTTTCTGCACACTGGGGTTAAGGGTTGAGTGTGTGGGCATTTCTGAGCCTTGCTGTTACAAGTAGATTCAGTTGTCTGAAAAAACGCGTTTATTTCGGGCTGAAAAACACGTTTTGAAAAGTGTGATGTTACTGCCCCATAACTTACATGGGGTTGACCAAACTTGCAGAAACATGTTTATTTCTGCTGAAAAACACGTTTTGACCCTTTCTGCACACTGGGGTTAAGGGCTGAGTGTGTTTGCACTTCTGAGCCTTGCTGTTACAAGTAGATTCAGCTGTCTGAAAAAACGTGTTTATTTCGGGCTGAAAAACACGTTTTGAAAAGTGTGATGTTACTGCCCCATAACTTACATGGGGTTGACCAAACTTGCAGAAACATGTTTATTTCTGCTGAAAAACACGTTTTGACAATTTCTGCACACTGGGGTTAAGGGCTGAGTGTGTGGGCTCTTTTGAGCCTTGCTGTTACAAGGAGATTCAGTTGCCTGAAAAAACGCGTTTATTTCGGGCTGAAAAACACGTTTTGAAAAGTGTGATGTTACTGCCCCATAACTTACATGGGGTTGACCAAACTTGCAGAAACATGTTTATTTCTGCTGAAAAACACGTTTTGACACTTTCTGTACACTGGGGTTAAGGGTTGAGTGTGTGGGCACTTCTGAGCCTTGCTGTTACAAGTAGATTCAGTTGCCTGAAAAAACGCGTTTATTTCTGGCTGAAAAACACGTTTTGAAAAGTGTGATGTTATTGCCCCATAACTTACATGGGGTTGACCAAACTTGCAGAAACATGTTTATTTCTGCTGAAAAACACGTTTTGACCCTTTCTGCACACTGGGGTTAAGGGCTGAGTGTGTTGGCACTTCTGAGCCTTGCTGTTACAAGTAGATTCAGCTGTCTGAAAAAACGTGTTTATTTCGGGCTGAAAAACACGTTTTGAAAAGTGTGATGTTACTGCCCCATAACTTACATGGGGTTGACCAAACTTGCAGAAACATGTTTATTTCTGCTGAAAAACACGTTTTGACCCTTTCTGCACACTGGGGTTAAGGGTTGAGTGTGTGGGCACTTCTGAGCCTTGCTGTTACAAGTAGATTCAGTTGTCTGAAAAAACGCGTTTATTTCGGGCTGAAAAACACGTTTTGAAAAGTATGATGTTACTGCCCCATAACTTACATGGGGTTGACCAAACTTACAGAAACATGTTTATTTCTGCTGAAAAACATGTTTTGACCCTTTCAGCACACTGGGGTTAAGGGCTGAGTGTGTTGGCTCTTCTGAGCCTTGCTGTTACAAGTAGATTCAGCTGTCTGAAAAAACGTGTTTATTTCGGGCTGAAAAACACGTTTTGAAAAGTGTGATGTTACTGCCCCATAACTTACATGGGGTTGACCAAACTTGCAGAAACATGTTTATTTCTGCTGAAAAACACGTTTTGACAATTTCTGCACACTGGGGTTAAGGGCTGAGTGTGTGGGCTCTTTTGAGCCTTGCTGTTACAAGGAGATTCAGTTGCCTGAAAAAACGCGTTTATTTCGGGCTGAAAAACACGTTTTGAAAAGTGTGATGTTACTGCCCCATAACTTACATGGGGTTGACCAAACTTGCAGAAACATGTTTATTTCTGCTGAAAAACACGTTTTGACCCTTTCTGCACACTGGGGTTAAGGGCTGAGTGTGTTGGCTCTTCTGAGCCTTGCTGTTACAAGTAGATTCAGCTGTCTGAAAAAACGTGTTTATTTCGGGCTGAAAAACACTTTTTGAAAAGTGTGATGTTACTGCCCCATAACTTACATGGGGTTGACAAAACTTGCAGAAACATGTTTATTTCTGCAGAAAAACACGTTTTGACACTTTCTGTACACTGGGGTTAAGGGCTGAGTGTGTGGGCTCTTCTGAGCCTTGCTGTTACAAGGAGATTCATTTGCCTGAAAAAACGCGTTTATTTCGGGCTGAAAAACACGTTTTGAAAAGTGTGATGTTACTGCCCCATAACTTACATGGTGTTGACCAAACTTGCAGAAACATGTTTATTTCTGCTGAAAAACACGTTTTGACCCTTTCTGCACACTGGGGTTAAGGGCTGAGTGTGTTGGCACTTCTGAGCCTTGCTGTTACAAGTAGATTCAGCTGTCTGAAAAAACGTGTTTATTTCGGGCTGAAAAACACGTTTTGAAAAGTGTGATGTTACTGCCCCATAACTTACATGGGGTTGACCAAACTTGCAGAAACATGTTTATTTCAGCTGAAAAACACGTTTTGACACTTTCTGTACACTGGGGTTAAGGGCTGAGTGTGTGGGCTCTTCTGAGCCTTGCTGTTACAAGGAGATTCAGTTGTCTGAAAAAACGCGTTTATTTCGGGCTGAAAAACACGTTTTGAAAAGTGTGATGTTACTGCCCCATAACTTACATGGGGTTGACCAAACTTGCAGAAACATGTTTATTTCTGCTGAAAAACACGTTTTGACCCTTTCTGCACACTGGGGTTAAGGGCTGAGTGTGTTGGCACTTCTGAGCCTTGCTGTTACAAGTAGATTCAGCTGTCTGAAAAAACGTGTTTATTTCGGGCTGAAAAACACGTTTTGAAAAGTGTGATGTTACTGCCCCATAACTTACATGGGGTTGACCAAACTTGCAGAAACATGTTTATTTCTGCTGAAAAACACGTTTTGACCCTTTCTGCACACTGGGGTTAAGGGTTGAGTGTGTGGGCATTTCTGAGCCTTGCTGTTACAAGTAGATTCAGTTGTCTGAAAAAACGCGTTTATTTCGGGCTGAAAAACACGTTTTGAAAAGTGTGATGTTACTGCCCCATAACTTACATGGGGTTGACCAAACTTGCAGAAACATGTTTATTTCTGCTGAAAAACACGTTTTGACACTTTCTGTACACTGGGGTTAAGGGCTGAGTGTGTGGGCTCTTCTGAGCCTTGCTGTTACAAGGAGATTCAGTTGTCTGAAAAAACGCGTTTATTTCGGGCTGAAAAACACGTTTTGAAAAGTGTGATGTTACTGCCCCATAACTTACATGGGGTTGAGCAAACTTGCAGAAACATGTTTATTTCTGCTGAAAAACACGTTTTGACCCTTTCTGCACACTGGGGTTAAGGGTTGAGTGTGTGGGCATTTCTGAGCCTTGCTGTTACAAGTAGATTCAGTTGTCTGAAAAAACGCGTTTATTTCGGGCTGAAAAACACGTTTTGAAAAGTGTGATGTTACTGCCCCATAACTTACATGGGGTTGACCAAACTTGCAGAAACATGTTTATTTCTGCTGAAAAACACGTTTTGACACTTTCTGTACACTGGGGTTAAGGGCTGAGTGTGTGGGCTCTTCTGAGCCTTGCTGTTACAAGGAGATTCAGTTGTCTGAAAAAACGCGTTTATTTCGGGCTGAAAAACACATTTTGAAAAGTGTGATGTTACTGCCCCATAACTTACATGGGGTTGACCAAACTTGCAGAAACATGTTTATTTCTGCTGAAAAACACGTTTTGACCCTTTCTGCACACTGGGGTTAAGGGCTGAGTGTGTTGGCACTTCTGAGCCTTGCTGTTACAAGTATATTCAGCTGTCTGAAAAAACGTGTTTATTTCGGGCTGAAAAACACGTTTTGAAAAGTGTGATGTTACTGCCCCATAACTTACATGGGGTTGACCAAACTTGCAGAAACATGTTTATTTCTGCTGAAAAACACGTTTTGACCCTTTCTGCACACTGGGGTTAAGATCTGAGTGTGTGGGCTCTTCTGAGTTTTGCTGTTACATGGGGATTCAGTTGTCTGAAAAAACGCGTTTATTTCGGGCTGAAAAACACGTTTTGAAAAGGGTGCTGTTACTGCCCCATAACTTACATGGGGTTGACCAAACTTGCAGAAACATGTTTATTTCTGCTGAAAAACACATTTTGACCCTTTCTGCACACTGGGGTTAAGATCTGAGTGTGTGGGCTCTTCTGAGTTTTGCTGTTACATGGGGATTCAGTTGTCTGAAAAAACGCGTTTATTTCGGGCTGAAAAACACGTTTTGAAAAGGGTGCTGTTACTGCCCCATAACTTACATGGGGTTGACCAAACTTGCAGAAACATGTTTATTTCTGCTGAAAAACACGTTTTGACCCTTTCTGCACACTGGGGTTAAGGGCTGAGTGTGTTGGCACTTCTGAGCCTTGCTGTTACAAGTATATTCAGCTGTCTGAAAAAACGTGTTTATTTCGGGCTGAAAAACACGTTTTGAAAAGTGTGATGTTACTGCCCCATAACTTACATGGGGTTGACCAAACTTGCAGAAACATGTTTATTTCTGCTGAAAAACACGTTTTGACCCTTTCTGCACACTGGGGTTAAGGGTTGAGTGTGTGGGCACTTCTGAGCATTGCTGTTACAAGTAGATTCAGTTGTCTGAAAAAACGCGTTTATTTCGGGCTGAAAAACACGTTTTGAAAACTGTGATGTTACTGCCCCATAACTTACATGGGGTTGACCAAACTTGCAGAAACATGTTTATTTCTGCTGAAAAACACGTTTTGACCCTTTCTGCACACTGGGGTTAAGGGCTGAGTGTGTTGGCACTTCTGAGCCTTGCTGTTACAAATAGATTCAGCTGTCTGAAAAAACGTGTTTATTTCGGGCTGAAAAACACGTTTTGAAAAGTGTGATGTTACTGCCCCATAACTTACATGGGGTTGACCAAACTTGCAGAAACATGTTTATTTCTGCTGAAAAACACGTTTTGACACTTTCTGTACACTGGGGTTAAGGGCTGAGTGTGTGGGCTCTTCTGAGCCTTGCTGTTACAAGGAGATTCAGTTGCCTGAAAAAACGCGTTTATTTCGGGCTGAAAAACACGTTTTGAAAAGTGTGATGTTACTGCCCCATAACTTACATGGGGTTGACCAAACTTGCAGAAACATGTTTATTTCTGCTGAAAAACACGTTTTGACACTTTCTGTACACTGGGGTTAAGGGCTGAGTGTGTGGGCTCTTCTGAGCCTTGCTGTTACAAGGAGATTCAGTTGTCTGAAAAAACGCTTTTATTTCGGGCTGAAAAACACGTTTTGAAAAGTGTGATGTTACTGCCCCATAACTTACATGGGGTTGACCAAACTTGCAGAAACATGTTTATTTCTGCTGAAAAACACGTTTTGACACTTTCTGTACACTGGGGTTAAGGGCTGAGTGCGTGGGCTCTTCTGAGCCTTGCTGTTACAAGGAGATTCAGTTGTCTGAAAAAACGCGTTTATTTCGGGCTGAAAAACACGTTTTGAAAAGTGTGATGTTACTGCCCCATAACTTACATGGGGTTGACCAAACTTGCAGAAACATGTTTATTTCTGCTGAAAAACACGTTTTGACCCTTTCTGCACACTGGGGTTAAGGGCTGAGTGTGTTGGCACTTCTGAGCCTTGCTGTTACAAGTATATTCAGCTGTCTGAAAAAACGTGTTTATTTCGGGCTGAAAAACACGTTTTGAAAAGTGTGATGTTACTGCCTCATAACTTACATGGGGTTGACCAAACTTGCAGAAACATGTTTATTTCTGCTGAAAAACACGTTTTGACACTTTCTGTACACTGGGGTTAAGGGCTGAGTGTGTGGGCTCTTCTGAGCCTTGCTGTTACAAGGAGATTCATTTGCCTGAAAAAACGCGTTTATTTCGGGCTGAAAAACACGTTTTGAAAAGTGTGATGTTACTGCCCCATAACTTACATGGGGTTGACCAAACTTACAGAAACATGTTTATTTCTGCTGAAAAACACGTTTTGACCCTTTCTGCACACTGGGGTTAAGGGCTGAGTGTGTTGGCTCTTCTGAGCCTTGCTGTTACAAGTAGATTCAGCTGTCTGAAAAAACGTATTTCGGGCTGAAAAACACGTTTTGAAAAGTGTGATGTTACTGCCCCATAACTTACATGGGGTTGACCAAACTTGCAGAAACATGTTTATTTCAGCTGAAAAACACGTTTTGACACTTTCTGTACACTGGGGTTAAGGGCTGAGTGTGTGGGCTCTTCTGAGCCTTGCTGTTACAAGGAGATTCAGTTGTCTGAAAAAACGCGTTTATTTCGGGCTGAAAAACACGTTTTGAAAAGTGTGATGTTACTGCCCCATAACTTACATGGGGTTGACCAAACTTGCAGAAACATGTTTATTTCTGCTGAAAAACACGTTTTGACCCTTTCTGCACACTGGGGTTAAGGGTTGAGTGTGTGGGCATTTCTGAGCCTTGCTGTTACAAGTAGATTCAGTTGTCTGAAAAAACGCGTTTATTTCGGGCTGAAAAACACGTTTTGAAAAGTGTGATGTTACTGCCCCATAACTTACATGGGGTTGACCAAACTTGCAGAAACATGTTTATTTCTGCTGAAAAACACGTTTTGACCCTTTCTGCACACTGGGGTTAAGGGCTGAGTGTGTTTGCACTTCTGAGCCTTGCTGTTACAAGTAGATTCAGCTGTCTGAAAAAACGTGTTTATTTCGGGCTGAAAAACACGTTTTGAAAAGTGTGATGTTACTGCCCCATAACTTACATGGGGTTGACCAAACTTGCAGAAACATGTTTATTTCTGCTGAAAAACACGTTTTGACAATTTCTGCACACTGGGGTTAAGGGCTGAGTGTGTGGGCTCTTTTGAGCCTTGCTGTTACAAGGAGATTCAGTTGCCTGAAAAAACGCGTTTATTTCGGGCTGAAAAACACGTTTTGAAAAGTGTGATGTTACTGCCCCATAACTTACATGGGGTTGACCAAACTTGCAGAAACATGTTTATTTCTGCTGAAAAACACGTTTTGACACTTTCTGTACACTGGGGTTAAGGGTTGAGTGTGTGGGCACTTCTGAGCCTTGCTGTTACAAGTAGATTCAGTTGCCTGAAAAAACGCGTTTATTTCTGGCTGAAAAACACGTTTTGAAAAGTGTGATGTTATTGCCCCATAACTTACATGGGGTTGACCAAACTTGCAGAAACATGTTTATTTCTGCTGAAAAACACGTTTTGACCCTTTCTGCACACTGGGGTTAAGGGCTGAGTGTGTTGGCACTTCTGAGCCTTGCTGTTACAAGTAGATTCAGCTGTCTGAAAAAACGTGTTTATTTCGGGCTGAAAAACACGTTTTGAAAAGTGTGATGTTACTGCCCCATAACTTACATGGGGTTGACCAAACTTGCAGAAACATGTTTATTTCTGCTGAAAAACACGTTTTGACCCTTTCTGCACACTGGGGTTAAGGGTTGAGTGTGTGGGCACTTCTGAGCCTTGCTGTTACAAGTAGATTCAGTTGTCTGAAAAAACGCGTTTATTTCGGGCTGAAAAACACGTTTTGAAAAGTATGATGTTACTGCCCCATAACTTACATGGGGTTGACCAAACTTACAGAAACATGTTTATTTCTGCTGAAAAACATGTTTTGACCCTTTCAGCACACTGGGGTTAAGGGCTGAGTGTGTGGGCTCTTCTGAGCCTTGCTGTTACAAGGAGATTCAGTTGTCTGAAAAAACGCTTTTATTTCGGGCTGAAAAACACGTTTTGAAAAGTGTGATGTTACTGCCCCATAACTTACATGGGGTTGACCAAACTTGCAGAAACATGTTTATTTCTGCTGAAAAACACGTTTTGACACTTTCTGTACACTGGGGTTAAGGGCTGAGTGCGTGGGCTCTTCTGAGCCTTGCTGTTACAAGGAGATTCAGTTGTCTGAAAAAACGCGTTTATTTCGGGCTGAAAAACACGTTTTGAAAAGTGTGATGTTACTGCCCCATAACTTACATGGGGTTGACCAAACTTGCAGAAACATGTTTATTTCTGCTGAAAAACACGTTTTGACCCTTTCTGCACACTGGGGTTAAGGGCTGAGTGTGTTGGCACTTCTGAGCCTTGCTGTTACAAGTATATTCAGCTGTCTGAAAAAACGTGTTTATTTCGGGCTGAAAAACACTTTTTGAAAAGTGTGATGTTACTGCCCCATAACTTACATGGGGTTGACCAAACTTGCAGAAACATGTTTATTTCTGCTGAAAAACACGTTTTGACACTTTCTGTACACTGGGGTTAAGGGCTGAGTGTGTGGGCTCTTCTGAGCCTTGCTGTTACAAGGAGATTCATTTGCCTGAAAAAACGCGTTTATTTCGGGCTGAAAAACACGTTTTGAAAAGTGTGATGTTACTGCCCCATAACTTACATGGGGTTGACCAAACTTACAGAAACATGTTTATTTCTGCTGAAAAACACGTTTTGACCCTTTCTGCACACTGGGGTTAAGGGCTGAGTGTGTTGGCTCTTCTGAGCCTTGCTGTTACAAGTAGATTCAGCTGTCTGAAAAAACGTATTTCGGGCTGAAAAACACGTTTTGAAAAGTGTGATGTTACTGCCCCATAACTTACATGGGGTTGACCAAACTTGCAGAAACATGTTTATTTCAGCTGAAAAACACGTTTTGACACTTTCTGTACACTGGGGTTAAGGGCTGAGTGTGTGGGCTCTTCTGAGCCTTGCTGTTACAAGGAGATTCAGTTGTCTGAAAAAACGCGTTTATTTCGGGCTGAAAAACACGTTTTGAAAAGTGTGATGTTACTGCCCCATAACTTACATGGGGTTGACCAAACTTGCAGAAACATGTTTATTTCTGCTGAAAAACACGTTTTGACCCTTTCTGCACACTGGGGTTAAGGGTTGAGTGTGTGGGCATTTCTGAGCCTTGCTGTTACAAGTAGATTCAGTTGTCTGAAAAAACGCGTTTATTTCGGGCTGAAAAACACGTTTTGAAAAGTGTGATGTTACTGCCCCATAACTTACATGGGGTTGACCAAACTTGCAGAAACATGTTTATTTCTGCTGAAAAACACGTTTTGACCCTTTCTGCACACTGGGGTTAAGGGCTGAGTGTGTTTGCACTTCTGAGCCTTGCTGTTACAAGTAGATTCAGCTGTCTGAAAAAACGTGTTTATTTCGGGCTGAAAAACACGTTTTGAAAAGTGTGATGTTACTGCCCCATAACTTACATGGGGTTGACCAAACTTGCAGAAACATGTTTATTTCTGCTGAAAAACACGTTTTGACAATTTCTGCACACTGGGGTTAAGGGCTGAGTGTGTGGGCTCTTTTGAGCCTTGCTGTTACAAGGAGATTCAGTTGCCTGAAAAAACGCGTTTATTTCGGGCTGAAAAACACGTTTTGAAAAGTGTGATGTTACTGCCCCATAACTTACATGGGGTTGACCAAACTTGCAGAAACATGTTTATTTCTGCTGAAAAACACGTTTTGACACTTTCTGTACACTGGGGTTAAGGGTTGAGTGTGTGGGCACTTCTGAGCCTTGCTGTTACAAGTAGATTCAGTTGCCTGAAAAAACGCGTTTATTTCTGGCTGAAAAACACGTTTTGAAAAGTGTGATGTTATTGCCCCATAACTTACATGGGGTTGACCAAACTTGCAGAAACATGTTTATTTCTGCTGAAAAACACGTTTTGACCCTTTCTGCACACTGGGGTTAAGGGCTGAGTGTGTTGGCACTTCTGAGCCTTGCTGTTACAAGTAGATTCAGCTGTCTGAAAAAACGTGTTTATTTCGGGCTGAAAAACACGTTTTGAAAAGTGTGATGTTACTGCCCCATAACTTACATGGGGTTGACCAAACTTGCAGAAACATGTTTATTTCTGCTGAAAAACACGTTTTGACCCTTTCTGCACACTGGGGTTAAGGGTTGAGTGTGTGGGCACTTCTGAGCCTTGCTGTTACAAGTAGATTCAGTTGTCTGAAAAAACGCGTTTATTTCGGGCTGAAAAACACGTTTTGAAAAGTATGATGTTACTGCCCCATAACTTACATGGGGTTGACCAAACTTACAGAAACATGTTTATTTCTGCTGAAAAACATGTTTTGACCCTTTCAGCACACTGGGGTTAAGGGCTGAGTGTGTTGGCTCTTCTGAGCCTTGCTGTTACAAGTAGATTCAGCTGTCTGAAAAAACGTGTTTATTTCGGGCTGAAAAACACGTTTTGAAAAGTGTGATGTTACTGCCCCATAACTTACATGGGGTTGACCAAACTTGCAGAAACATGTTTATTTCTGCTGAAAAACACGTTTTGACAATTTCTGCACACTGGGGTTAAGGGCTGAGTGTGTGGGCTCTTTTGAGCCTTGCTGTTACAAGGAGATTCAGTTGCCTGAAAAAACGCGTTTATTTCGGGCTGAAAAACACGTTTTGAAAAGTGTGATGTTACTGCCCCATAACTTACATGGGGTTGACCAAACTTGCAGAAACATGTTTATTTCTGCTGAAAAACACGTTTTGACCCTTTCTGCACACTGGGGTTAAGGGCTGAGTGTGTTGGCTCTTCTGAGCCTTGCTGTTACAAGTAGATTCAGCTGTCTGAAAAAACGTGTTTATTTCGGGCTGAAAAACACTTTTTGAAAAGTGTGATGTTACTGCCCCATAACTTACATGGGGTTGACAAAACTTGCAGAAACATGTTTATTTCTGCAGAAAAACACGTTTTGACACTTTCTGTACACTGGGGTTAAGGGCTGAGTGTGTGGGCTCTTCTGAGCCTTGCTGTTACAAGGAGATTCATTTGCCTGAAAAAACGCGTTTATTTCGGGCTGAAAAACACGTTTTGAAAAGTGTGATGTTACTGCCCCATAACTTACATGGTGTTGACCAAACTTGCAGAAACATGTTTATTTCTGCTGAAAAACACGTTTTGACCCTTTCTGCACACTGGGGTTAAGGGCTGAGTGTGTTGGCACTTCTGAGCCTTGCTGTTACAAGTAGATTCAGCTGTCTGAAAAAACGTGTTTATTTCGGGCTGAAAAACACGTTTTGAAAAGTGTGATGTTACTGCCCCATAACTTACATGGGGTTGACCAAACTTGCAGAAACATGTTTATTTCAGCTGAAAAACACGTTTTGACACTTTCTGTACACTGGGGTTAAGGGCTGAGTGTGTGGGCTCTTCTGAGCCTTGCTGTTACAAGGAGATTCAGTTGTCTGAAAAAACGCGTTTATTTCGGGCTGAAAAACACGTTTTGAAAAGTGTGATGTTACTGCCCCATAACTTACATGGGGTTGACCAAACTTGCAGAAACATGTTTATTTCTGCTGAAAAACACGTTTTGACCCTTTCTGCACACTGGGGTTAAGGGCTGAGTGTGTTGGCACTTCTGAGCCTTGCTGTTACAAGTAGATTCAGCTGTCTGAAAAAACGTGTTTATTTCGGGCTGAAAAACACGTTTTGAAAAGTGTGATGTTACTGCCCCATAACTTACATGGGGTTGACCAAACTTGCAGAAACATGTTTATTTCTGCTGAAAAACACGTTTTGACACTTTCTGTACACTGGGGTTAAGGGCTGAGTGTGTGGGCTCTTCTGAGCCTTGCTGTTACAAGGAGATTCAGTTGTCTGAAAAAACGCTTTTATTTCGGGCTGAAAAACACGTTTTGAAAAGTGTGATGTTACTGCCCCATAACTTACATGGGGTTGACCAAACTTGCAGAAACATGTTTATTTCTGCTGAAAAACACGTTTTGACACTTTCTGTACACTGGGGTTAAGGGCTGAGTGCGTGGGCTCTTCTGAGCCTTGCTGTTACAAGGAGATTCAGTTGTCTGAAAAAACGCGTTTATTTCGGGCTGAAAAACACGTTTTGAAAAGTGTGATGTTACTGCCCCATAACTTACATGGGGTTGACCAAACTTGCAGAAACATGTTTATTTCTGCTGAAAAACACGTTTTGACCCTTTCTGCACACTGGGGTTAAGGGCTGAGTGTGTTGGCACTTCTGAGCCTTGCTGTTACAAGTATATTCAGCTGTCTGAAAAAACGTGTTTATTTCGGGCTGAAAAACACGTTTTGAAAAGTGTGATGTTACTGCCTCATAACTTACATGGGGTTGACCAAACTTGCAGAAACATGTTTATTTCTGCTGAAAAACACGTTTTGACCCTTTCTGCACACTGGGGTTAAGGGCTGAGTGTGTTGGCACTTCTGAGCCTTGCTCTTACAAGTATATTCAGCTGTCTGAAAAAACGTGTTTATTTCGGGCTGAAAAACACGTTTTGAAAAGTGTGATGTTACTGCCCCATAACTTACATGGGGTTGACCAAACTTGCAGAAACATGTTTATTTCAGCTGAAAAACACGTTTTGACACTTTCTGTACACTGGGGTTAAGGGCTGAGTGTGTGGGCTCTTCTGAGCCTTGCTGTTACAAGGAGATTCAGTTGTCTGAAAAAACGCGTTTATTTCGGGCTGAAAAACACGTTTTGAAAAGTGTGATGTTACTGCCCCATAACTTACATGGGGTTGACCAAACTTGCAGAAACATGTTTATTTCTGCTGAAAAACACGTTTTGACCCTTTCTGCACACTGGGGTTAAGGGTTGAGTGTGTGGGCATTTCTGAGCCTTGCTGTTACAAGTAGATTCAGTTGTCTGAAAAAACGCGTTTATTTCGGGCTGAAAAACACGTTTTGAAAAGTGTGATGTTACTGCCCCATAACTTACATGGGGTTGACCAAACTTGCAGAAACATGTTTATTTCTGCTGAAAAACACGTTTTGACCCTTTCTGCACACTGGGGTTAAGGGCTGAGTGTGTTTGCACTTCTGAGCCTTGCTGTTACAAGTAGATTCAGCTGTCTGAAAAAACGTGTTTATTTCGGGCTGAAAAACACGTTTTGAAAAGTGTGATGTTACTGCCCCATAACTTACATGGGGTTGACCAAACTTGCAGAAACATGTTTATTTCTGCTGAAAAACACGTTTTGACAATTTCTGCACACTGGGGTTAAGGGCTGAGTGTGTGGGCTCTTTTGAGCCTTGCTGTTACAAGGAGATTCAGTTGCCTGAAAAAACGCGTTTATTTCGGGCTGAAAAACACGTTTTGAAAAGTGTGATGTTACTGCCCCATAACTTACATGGGGTTGACCAAACTTGCAGAAACATGTTTATTTCTGCTGAAAAACACGTTTTGACACTTTCTGTACACTGGGGTTAAGGGTTGAGTGTGTGGGCACTTCTGAGCCTTGCTGTTACAAGTAGATTCAGTTGCCTGAAAAAACGCGTTTATTTCTGGCTGAAAAACACGTTTTGAAAAGTGTGATGTTATTGCCCCATAACTTACATGGGGTTGACCAAACTTGCAGAAACATGTTTATTTCTGCTGAAAAACACGTTTTGACCCTTTCTGCACACTGGGGTTAAGGGCTGAGTGTGTTGGCACTTCTGAGCCTTGCTGTTACAAGTAGATTCAGCTGTCTGAAAAAACGTGTTTATTTCGGGCTGAAAAACACGTTTTGAAAAGTGTGATGTTACTGCCCCATAACTTACATGGGGTTGACCAAACTTGCAGAAACATGTTTATTTCTGCTGAAAAACACGTTTTGACAATTTCTGCACACTGGGGTTAAGGGCTGAGTGTGTGGGCTCTTTTGAGCCTTGCTGTTACAAGGAGATTCAGTTGCCTGAAAAAACGCGTTTATTTCGGGCTGAAAAACACGTTTTGAAAAGTGTGATGTTACTGCCCCATAACTTACATGGGGTTGACCAAACTTGCAGAAACATGTTTATTTCTGCTGAAAAACACGTTTTGACCCTTTCTGCACACTGGGGTTAAGGGCTGAGTGTGTTGGCTCTTCTGAGCCTTGCTGTTACAAGTAGATTCAGCTGTCTGAAAAAACGTGTTTATTTCGGGCTGAAAAACACTTTTTGAAAAGTGTGATGTTACTGCCCCATAACTTACATGGGGTTGACAAAACTTGCAGAAACATGTTTATTTCTGCAGAAAAACACGTTTTGACCCTTTCTGCACACTGGGGTTAAGGGTTGAGTGTGTGGGCACTTCTGAGCATTGCTGTTACAAGTAGATTCAGTTGTCTGAAAAAACGCGTTTATTTCGGGCTGAAAAACACGTTTTGAAAACTGTGATGTTACTGCCCCATAACTTACATGGTGTTGACCAAACTTGCAGAAACATGTTTATTTCTGCTGAAAAACACGTTTTGACCCTTTCTGCACACTGGGGTTAAGGGCTGAGTGTGTTGGCACTTCTGAGCCTTGCTGTTACAAGTAGATTCAGCTGTCTGAAAAAACGTGTTTATTTCGGGCTGAAAAACACGTTTTGAAAAGTGTGATGTTACTGCCCCATAACTTACATGGGGTTGACCAAACTTGCAGAAACATGTTTATTTCTGCTGAAAAACACGTTTTGACCCTTTCTGCACACTGGGGTTAAGGGCTGAGTGTGTTGGCACTTCTGAGCCTTGCTGTTACAAGTAGATTCAGCTGTCTGAAAAAACGTGTTTAATTCGGGCTGAAAAACACGTTTTGAAAAGTGTGATGTTACTGCCCCATAACTTACATGGGGTTGACCAAACTTGCAGAAACATGTTTATTTCAGCTGAAAAACACGTTTTGACACTTTCTGTACACTGGGGTTAAGGGCTGAGTGTGTGGGCTCTTCTGAGCCTTGCTGTTACAAGGAGATTCAGTTGTCTGAAAAAACGCGTTTATTTCGGGCTGAAAAACACGTTTTGAAAAGTGTGATGTTACTGCCCCATAACTTACATGGGGTTGACCAAACTTGCAGAAACATGTTTATTTCTGCTGAAAAACACGTTTTGACCCTTTCTGCACACTGGGGTTAAGGGCTGAGTGTGTTGGCACTTCTGAGCCTTGCTGTTACAAGTAGATTCAGCTGTCTGAAAAAACGTGTTTATTTCGGGCTGAAAAACACGTTTTGAAAAGTGTGATGTTACTGCCCCATAACTTACATGGGGTTGACCAAACTTGCAGAAACATGTTTATTTCTGCTGAAAAACACGTTTTGACACTTTCTGTACACTGGGGTTAAGGGCTGAGTGTGTGGGCTCTTCTGAGCCTTGCTGTTACAAGGAGATTCAGTTGTCTGAAAAAACGCTTTTATTTCGGGCTGAAAAACACGTTTTGAAAAGTGTGATGTTACTGCCCCATAACTTACATGGGGTTGACCAAACTTGCAGAAACATGTTTATTTCTGCTGAAAAACACGTTTTGACACTTTCTGTACACTGGGGTTAAGGGCTGAGTGCGTGGGCTCTTCTGAGCCTTGCTGTTACAAGGAGATTCAGTTGTCTGAAAAAACGCGTTTATTTCGGGCTGAAAAACACGTTTTGAAAAGTGTGATGTTACTGCCCCATAACTTACATGGGGTTGACCAAACTTGCAGAAACATGTTTATTTCTGCTGAAAAACACGTTTTGACCCTTTCTGCACACTGGGGTTAAGGGCTGAGTGTGTTGGCACTTCTGAGCCTTGCTGTTACAAGTATATTCAGCTGTCTGAAAAAACGTGTTTATTTCGGGCTGAAAAACACGTTTTGAAAAGTGTGATGTTACTGCCTCATAACTTACATGGGGTTGACCAAACTTGCAGAAACATGTTTATTTCTGCTGAAAAACACGTTTTGACCCTTTCTGCACACTGGGGTTAAGGGCTGAGTGTGTTGGCACTTCTGAGCCTTGCTCTTACAAGTATATTCAGCTGTCTGAAAAAACGTGTTTATTTTGGGCTGAAAAACACGTTTTGAAAAGTGTGATGTTACTGCCCCATAACTTACATGGGGTTGACCAAACTTGCAGAAACATGTTTATTTCAGCTGAAAAACACGTTTTGACACTTTCTGTACACTGGGGTTAAGGGCTGAGTGTGTGGGCTCTTCTGAGCCTTGCTGTTACAAGGAGATTCAGTTGTCTGAAAAAACGCGTTTATTTCGGGCTGAAAAACACGTTTTGAAAAGTGTGATGTTACTGCCCCATAACTTACATGGGGTTGACCAAACTTGCAGAAACATGTTTATTTCTGCTGAAAAACACGTTTTGACCCTTTCTGCACACTGGGGTTAAGGGCTGAGTGTGTTGGCACTTCTGAGCCTTGCTGTTACAAGTAGATTCAGCTGTCTTAAAAAACGTGTTTATTTCGGGCTGAAAAACACGTTTTGAAAAGTGTGATGTTACTGCCCCATAACTTACATGGGGTTGACCAAACTTGCAGAAACGTTTATTTCTGCTGAAAAACACGTTTTGACAATTTCTGCACACTGGGGTTAAGGGCTGAGTGTGTGGGCTCTTTTGAGCCTTGCTGTTACAAGGAGATTCAGTTGCCTGAAAAAACGCGTTTATTTCGGGCTGAAAAACACGTTTTGAAAAGTGTGATGTTACTGCCCCATAACTTACATGGGGTTGACCAAACTTGCAGAAACATGTTTATTTCTGCTGAAAAACACGTTTTGACCCTTTCTGCACACTGGGGTTAAGGGCTGAGTGTGTTGGCTCTTCTGAGCCTTGCTGTTACAAGTAGATTCAGCTGTCTGAAAAAACGTGTTTATTTCGGGCTGAAAAACACTTTTTGAAAAGTGTGATGTTACTGCCCCATAACTTACATGGGGTTGACAAAACTTGCAGAAACATGTTTATTTCTGCAGAAAAACACGTTTTGACCCTTTCTGCACACTGGGGTTAAGGGTTGAGTGTGTGGGCACTTCTGAGCATTGCTGTTACAAGTAGATTCAGTTGTCTGAAAAAACGCGTTTATTTCGGGCTGAAAAACACGTTTTGAAAACTGTGATGTTACTGCCCCATAACTTACATGGTGTTGACCAAACTTGCAGAAACATGTTTATTTCTGCTGAAAAACACGTTTTGACCCTTTCTGCACACTGGGGTTAAGGGCTGAGTGTGTTGGCACTTCTGAGCCTTGCTGTTACAAGTAGATTCAGCTGTCTGAAAAAACGTGTTTATTTCGGGCTGAAAAACACGTTTTGAAAAGTGTGATGTTACTGCCCCATAACTTACATGGGGTTGACCAAACTTGCAGAAACATGTTTATTTCAGCTGAAAAACACGTTTTGACACTTTCTGTACACTGGGGTTAAGGGCTGAGTGTGTGGGCTCTTCTGAGCCTTGCTGTTACAAGGAGATTCAGTTGTCTGAAAAAACGCGTTTATTTCGGGCTGAAAAACACGTTTTGAAAAGTGTGATGTTACTGCCCCATAACTTACATGGGGTTGACCAAACTTGCAGAAACATGTTTATTTCTGCTGAAAAACACGTTTTGACCCTTTCTGCACACTGGGGTTAAGGGTTGAGTGTGTGGGCATTTCTGAGCCTTGCTGTTACAAGTAGATTCAGTTGTCTGAAAAAACGCGTTTATTTCGGGCTGAAAAACACGTTTTGAAAAGTGTGATGTTACTGCCCCATAACTTACATGGGGTTGACCAAACTTGCAGAAACATGTTTATTTCTGCTGAAAAACACGTTTTGACCCTTTCTGCACACTGGGGTTAAGGGCTGAGTGTGTTGGCACTTCTGAGCCTTGCTGTTACAAGTAGATTCAGCTGTCTGAAAAAACGTGTTTATTTCGGGCTGAAAAACACGTTTTGAAAAGTGTGATGTTACTGCCCCATAACTTACATGGGGTTGACCAAACTTGCAGAAACATGTTTATTTCTGCTGAAAAACACGTTTTGACCCTTTCTGCACACTGGGGTTAAGGGCTGAGTGTGTTGGCACTTCTGAGCCTTGCTGTTACAAGTAGATTCAGCTGTCTGAAAAAACGTGTTTATTTCGGGCTGAAAAACACGTTTTGAAAAGTGTGATGTTACTGCCCCATAACTTACATGGGGTTGACCAAACTTGCAGAAACATGTTTATTTCAGCTGAAAAACACGTTTTGACACTTTCTGTACACTGGGGTTAAGGGCTGAGTGTGTGGGCTCTTCTGAGCCTTGCTGTTACAAGGAGATTCAGTTGTCTGAAAAAACGCGTTTATTTCGGGCTGAAAAACACGTTTTGAAAAGTGTGATGTTACTGCCCCATAACTTACATGGGGTTGACCAAACTTGCAGAAACATGTTTATTTCTGCTGAAAAACACGTTTTGACCCTTTCTGCACACTGGGGTTAAGGGTTGAGTGTGTGGGCATTTCTGAGCCTTGCTGTTACAAGTAGATTCAGTTGTCTGAAAAAACGCGTTTATTTCGGGCTGAAAAACACGTTTTGAAAAGTGTGATGTTACTGCCCCATAACTTACATGGGGTTGACCAAACTTGCAGAAACATGTTTATTTCTGCTGAAAAACACGTTTTGACCCTTTCTGCACACTGGGGTTAAGGGCTGAGTGTGTTGGCACTTCTGAGCCTTGCTGTTACAAGTAGATTCAGCTGTCTGAAAAAACGTGTTTATTTCGGGCTGAAAAACACGTTTTGAAAAGTGTGATGTTACTGCCCCATAACTTACATGGGGTTGACCAAACTTGCAGAAACATGTTTATTTCTGCTGAAAAACACGTTTTGACAATTTCTGCACACTGGGGTTAAGGGCTGAGTGTGTGGGCTCTTTTGAGCCTTGCTGTTACAAGGAGATTCAGTTGCCTGAAAAAACGCGTTTATTTCGGGCTGAAAAACACGTTTTGAAAAGTGTGATGTTACTGCCCCATAACTTACATGGGGTTGACCAAACTTGCAGAAACATGTTTATTTCTGCTGAAAAACACGTTTTGACACTTTCTGTACACTGGGGTTAAGGGTTGAGTGTGTGGGCACTTCTGAGCCTTGCTGTTACAAGTAGATTCAGTTGCCTGAAAAAACGCGTTTATTTCTGGCTGAAAAACACGTTTTGAAAAGTGTGATGTTATTGCCCCATAACTTACATGGGGTTGACCAAACTTGCAGAAACATGTTTATTTCTGCTGAAAAACACGTTTTGACCCTTTCTGCACACTGGGGTTAAGGGCTGAGTGTGTTGGCACTTCTGAGCCTTGCTGTTACAAGTAGATTCAGTTGTCTGAAAAAACGCGTTTATTTCGGGCTGAAAAACACGTTTTGAAAAGTATGATGTTACTGCCCCATAACTTACATGGGGTTGACCAAACTTACAGAAACATGTTTATTTCTGCTGAAAAACATGTTTTGACCCTTTCAGCACACTGGGGTTAAGGGCTGAGTGTGTTGGCTCTTCTGAGCCTTGCTGTTACAAGTAGATTCAGCTGTCTGAAAAAACGTGTTTATTTCGGGCTGAAAAACACGTTTTGAAAAGTGTGATGTTACTGCCCCATAACTTACATGGGGTTGACCAAACTTGCAGAAACATGTTTATTTCTGCTGAAAAACACGTTTTGACAATTTCTGCACACTGGGGTTAAGGGCTGAGTGTGTGGGCTCTTTTGAGCCTTGCTGTTACAAGGAGATTCAGTTGCCTGAAAAAACGCGTTTATTTCGGGCTGAAAAACACGTTTTGAAAAGTGTGATGTTACTGCCCCATAACTTACATGGGGTTGACCAAACTTGCAGAAACATGTTTATTTCTGCTGAAAAACACGTTTTGACCCTTTCTGCACACTGGGGTTAAGGGCTGAGTGTGTTGGCTCTTCTGAGCCTTGCTGTTACAAGTAGATTCAGCTGTCTGAAAAAACGTGTTTATTTCGGGCTGAAAAACACTTTTTGAAAAGTGTGATGTTACTGCCCCATAACTTACATGGGGTTGACAAAACTTGCAGAAACATGTTTATTTCTGCAGAAAAACACGTTTTGACCCTTTCTGCACACTGGGGTTAAGGGTTGAGTGTGTGGGCACTTCTGAGCATTGCTGTTACAAGTAGATTCAGTTGTCTGAAAAAACGCGTTTATTTCGGGCTGAAAAACACGTTTTGAAAACTGTGATGTTACTGCCCCATAACTTACATGGTGTTGACCAAACTTGCAGAAACATGTTTATTTCTGCTGAAAAACACGTTTTGACCCTTTCTGCACACTGGGGTTAAGGGCTGAGTGTGTTGGCACTTCTGAGCCTTGCTGTTACAAGTAGATTCAGCTGTCTGAAAAAACGTGTTTATTTCGGGCTGAAAAACACGTTTTGAAAAGTGTGATGTTACTGCCCCATAACTTACATGGGGTTGACCAAACTTGCAGAAACATGTTTATTTCTGCTGAAAAACACGTTTTGACCCTTTCTGCACACTGGGGTTAAGGGCTGAGTGTGTTGGCACTTCTGAGCCTTGCTGTTACAAGTAGATTCAGCTGTCTGAAAAAACGTGTTTAATTCGGGCTGAAAAACACGTTTTGAAAAGTGTGATGTTACTGCCCCATAACTTACATGGGGTTGACCAAACTTGCAGAAACATGTTTATTTCAGCTGAAAAACACGTTTTGACACTTTCTGTACACTGGGGTTAAGGGCTGAGTGTGTGGGCTCTTCTGAGCCTTGCTGTTACAAGGAGATTCAGTTGTCTGAAAAAACGCGTTTATTTCGGGCTGAAAAACACGTTTTGAAAAGTGTGATGTTACTGCCCCATAACTTACATGGGGTTGACCAAACTTGCAGAAACATGTTTATTTCTGCTGAAAAACACGTTTTGACCCTTTCTGCACACTGGGGTTAAGGGCTGAGTGTGTTGGCACTTCTGAGCCTTGCTGTTACAAGTAGATTCAGCTGTCTGAAAAAACGTGTTTATTTCGGGCTGAAAAACACGTTTTGAAAAGTGTGATGTTACTGCCCCATAACTTACATGGGGTTGACCAAACTTGCAGAAACATGTTTATTTCTGCTGAAAAACACGTTTTGACACTTTCTGTACACTGGGGTTAAGGGCTGAGTGTGTGGGCTCTTCTGAGCCTTGCTGTTACAAGGAGATTCAGTTGTCTGAAAAAACGCTTTTATTTCGGGCTGAAAAACACGTTTTGAAAAGTGTGATGTTACTGCCCCATAACTTACATGGGGTTGACCAAACTTGCAGAAACATGTTTATTTCTGCTGAAAAACACGTTTTGACACTTTCTGTACACTGGGGTTAAGGGCTGAGTGCGTGGGCTCTTCTGAGCCTTGCTGTTACAAGGAGATTCAGTTGTCTGAAAAAACGCGTTTATTTCGGGCTGAAAAACACGTTTTGAAAAGTGTGATGTTACTGCCCCATAACTTACATGGGGTTGACCAAACTTGCAGAAACATGTTTATTTCTGCTGAAAAACACGTTTTGACCCTTTCTGCACACTGGGGTTAAGGGCTGAGTGTGTTGGCACTTCTGAGCCTTGCTGTTACAAGTATATTCAGCTGTCTGAAAAAACGTGTTTATTTCGGGCTGAAAAACACGTTTTGAAAAGTGTGATGTTACTGCCTCATAACTTACATGGGGTTGACCAAACTTGCAGAAACATGTTTATTTCTGCTGAAAAACACGTTTTGACCCTTTCTGCACACTGGGGTTAAGGGCTGAGTGTGTTGGCACTTCTGAGCCTTGCTCTTACAAGTATATTCAGCTGTCTGAAAAAACGTGTTTATTTCGGGCTGAAAAACACGTTTTGAAAAGTGTGATGTTACTGCCCCATAACTTACATGGGGTTGACCAAACTTGCAGAAACATGTTTATTTCAGCTGAAAAACACGTTTTGACACTTTCTGTACACTGGGGTTAAGGGCTGAGTGTGTGGGCTCTTCTGAGCCTTGCTGTTACAAGGAGATTCAGTTGTCTGAAAAAACGCGTTTATTTCGGGCTGAAAAACACGTTTTGAAAAGTGTGATGTTACTGCCCCATAACTTACATGGGGTTGACCAAACTTGCAGAAACATGTTTATTTCTGCTGAAAAACACGTTTTGACCCTTTCTGCACACTGGGGTTAAGGGCTGAGTGTGTTGGCACTTCTGAGCCTTGCTGTTACAAGTAGATTCAGCTGTCTGAAAAAACGTGTTTATTTCGGGCTGAAAAACACGTTTTGAAAAGTGTGATGTTACTGCCCCATAACTTACATGGGGTTGACCAAACTTGCAGAAACATGTTTATTTCTGCTGAAAAACACGTTTTGACAATTTCTGCACACTGGGGTTAAGGGCTGAGTGTGTGGGCTCTTTTGAGCCTTGCTGTTACAAGGAGATTCAGTTGCCTGAAAAAACGCGTTTATTTCGGGCTGAAAAACACGTTTTGAAAAGTGTGATGTTACTGCCCCATAACTTACATGGGGTTGACCAAACTTGCAGAAACATGTTTATTTCTGCTGAAAAACACGTTTTGACCCTTTCTGCACACTGGGGTTAAGGGCTGAGTGTGTTGGCTCTTCTGAGCCTTGCTGTTACAAGTAGATTCAGCTGTCTGAAAAAACGTGTTTATTTCGGGCTGAAAAACACTTTTTGAAAAGTGTGATGTTACTGCCCCATAACTTACATGGGGTTGACAAAACTTGCAGAAACATGTTTATTTCTGCAGAAAAACACGTTTTGACCCTTTCTGCACACTGGGGTTAAGGGTTGAGTGTGTGGGCACTTCTGAGCATTGCTGTTACAAGTAGATTCAGTTGTCTGAAAAAACGCGTTTATTTCGGGCTGAAAAACACGTTTTGAAAACTGTGATGTTACTGCCCCATAACTTACATGGTGTTGACCAAACTTGCAGAAACATGTTTATTTCTGCTGAAAAACACGTTTTGACCCTTTCTGCACACTGGGGTTAAGGGCTGAGTGTGTTGGCACTTCTGAGCCTTGCTGTTACAAGGAGATTCAGTTGTCTGAAAAAACGCGTTTATTTCGGGCTGAAAAACACGTTTTGAAAAGTGTGATGTTACTGCCCCATAACTTACATGGGGTTGACCAAACTTGCAGAAACATGTTTATTTCTGCTGAAAAACACGTTTTGACCCTTTCTGCACACTGGGGTTAAGGGCTGAGTGTGTTGGCACTTCTGAGCCTTGCTGTTACAAGTATATTCAGCTGTCTGAAAAAACGTGTTTATTTCGGGCTGAAAAACACGTTTTGAAAAGTGTGATGTTACTGCCCCATAACTTACATGGGGTTGACCAAACTTGCAGAAACATGTTTATTTCAGCTGAAAAACACGTTTTGACACTTTCTGTACACTGGGGTTAAGGGCTGAGTGTGTGGGCTCTTCTGAGCCTTGCTGTTACAAGGAGATTCAGTTGTCTGAAAAAACGCGTTTATTTCGGGCTGAAAAACACGTTTTGAAAAGTGTGATGTTACTGCCCCATAACTTACATGGGGTTGACCAAACTTGCAGAAACATGTTTATTTCTGCTGAAAAACACGTTTTGACACTTTCTGTACACTGGGGTTAAGGGCTGAGTGTGTGGGCTCTTCTGAGCCTTGCTGTTACAAGGAGATTCAGTTGTCTGAAAAAACGCTTTTATTTCGGGCTGAAAAACACGTTTTGAAAAGTGTGATGTTACTGCCCCATAACTTACATGGGGTTGACCAAACTTGCAGAAACATGTTTATTTCTGCTGAAAAACACGTTTTGACACTTTCTGTACACTGGGGTTAAGGGCTGAGTGCGTGGGCTCTTCTGAGCCTTGCTGTTACAAGGAGATTCAGTTGTCTGAAAAAACGCGTTTATTTCGGGCTGAAAAACACGTTTTGAAAAGTGTGATGTTACTGCCCCATAACTTACATGGGGTTGACCAAACTTGCAGAAACATGTTTATTTCTGCTGAAAAACACGTTTTGACCCTTTCTGCACACTGGGGTTAAGGGCTGAGTGTGTTGGCACTTCTGAGCCTTGCTGTTACAAGTATATTCAGCTGTCTGAAAAAACGTGTTTATTTCGGGCTGAAAAACACGTTTTGAAAAGTGTGATGTTACTGCCTCATAACTTACATGGGGTTGACCAAACTTGCAGAAACATGTTTATTTCTGCTGAAAAACACGTTTTGACCCTTTCTGCACACTGGGGTTAAGGGCTGAGTGTGTTGGCACTTCTGAGCCTTGCTCTTACAAGTATATTCAGCTGTCTGAAAAAACGTGTTTATTTCGGGCTGAAAAACACGTTTTGAAAAGTGTGATGTTACTGCCCCATAACTTACATGGGGTTGACCAAACTTGCAGAAACATGTTTATTTCAGCTGAAAAACACGTTTTGACACTTTCTGTACACTGGGGTTAAGGGCTGAGTGTGTGGGCTCTTCTGAGCCTTGCTGTTACAAGGAGATTCAGTTGTCTGAAAAAACGCGTTTATTTCGGGCTGAAAAACACGTTTTGAAAAGTGTGATGTTACTGCCCCATAACTTACATGGGGTTGACCAAACTTGCAGAAACATGTTTATTTCTGCTGAAAAACACGTTTTGACCCTTTCTGCACACTGGGGTTAAGGGCTGAGTGTGTGGGCTCTTTTGAGCCTTGCTGTTACAAGGAGATTCAGTTGCCTGAAAAAACGCGTTTATTTCGGGCTGAAAAACACGTTTTGAAAAGTGTGATGTTACTGCCCCATAACTTACATGGGGTTGACCAAACTTGCAGAAACATGTTTATTTCTGCTGAAAAACACGTTTTGACCCTTTCTGCACACTGGGGTTAAGGGCTGAGTGTGTTGGCTCTTCTGAGCCTTGCTGTTACAAGTAGATTCAGCTGTCTGAAAAAACGTGTTTATTTCGGGCTGAAAAACACTTTTTGAAAAGTGTGATGTTACTGCCCCATAACTTACATGGGGTTGACAAAACTTGCAGAAACATGTTTATTTCTGCAGAAAAACACGTTTTGACCCTTTCTGCACACTGGGGTTAAGGGTTGAGTGTGTGGGCACTTCTGAGCATTGCTGTTACAAGTAGATTCAGTTGTCTGAAAAAACGCGTTTATTTCGGGCTGAAAAACACGTTTTGAAAACTGTGATGTTACTGCCCCATAACTTACATGGTGTTGACCAAACTTGCAGAAACATGTTTATTTCTGCTGAAAAACACGTTTTGACCCTTTCTGCACACTGGGGTTAAGGGCTGAGTGTGTTGGCACTTCTGAGCCTTGCTGTTACAAGTAGATTCAGCTGTCTGAAAAAACGTGTTTATTTCGGGCTGAAAAACACGTTTTGAAAAGTGTGATGTTACTGCCCCATAACTTACATGGGGTTGACCAAACTTGCAGAAACATGTTTATTTCAGCTGAAAAACACGTTTTGACACTTTCTGTACACTGGGGTTAAGGGCTGAGTGTGTGGGCTCTTCTGAGCCTTGCTGTTACAAGGAGATTCAGTTGTCTGAAAAAACGCGTTTATTTCGGGCTGAAAAACACGTTTTGAAAAGTGTGATGTTACTGCCCCATAACTTACATGGGGTTGACCAAACTTGCAGAAACATGTTTATTTCTGCTGAAAAACACGTTTTGACCCTTTCTGCACACTGGGGTTAAGGGTTGAGTGTGTGGGCATTTCTGAGCCTTGCTGTTACAAGTAGATTCAGTTGTCTGAAAAAACGCGTTTATTTCGGGCTGAAAAACACGTTTTGAAAAGTGTGATGTTACTGCCCCATAACTTACATGGGGTTGACCAAACTTGCAGAAACATGTTTATTTCTGCTGAAAAACACGTTTTGACCCTTTCTGCACACTGGGGTTAAGGGCTGAGTGTGTTGGCACTTCTGAGCCTTGCTGTTACAAGTAGATTCAGCTGTCTGAAAAAA
The DNA here is from genome assembly GCF_040954835.1 of Lepisosteus oculatus. NCBI lineage: Eukaryota > Metazoa > Chordata > Actinopteri > Semionotiformes > Lepisosteidae > Lepisosteus > Lepisosteus oculatus. Next base: position 126,461 of record NW_027167755.1, on the reverse strand, counting down.
CGTGTTTATTTCGGGCTGAAAAACACGTTTTGAAAAGTGTGATGTTACTGCCCCATAACTTACATGGGGTTGACCAAACTTGCAGAAACATGTTTATTTCTGCTGAAAAACACGTTTTGACCCTTTCTGCACACTGGGGTTAAGGGCTGAGTGTGTTGGCACTTCTGAGCCTTGCTGTTACAAGTAGATTCAGCTGTCTGAAAAAACGTGTTTATTTCGGGCTGAAAAACACGTTTTGAAAAGTGTGATGTTACTGCCCCATAACTTACATGGGGTTGACCAAACTTGCAGAAACATGTTTATTTCAGCTGAAAAACACGTTTTGACACTTTCTGTACACTGGGGTTAAGGGCTGAGTGTGTGGGCTCTTCTGAGCCTTGCTGTTACAAGGAGATTCAGTTGTCTGAAAAAACGCGTTTATTTCGGGCTGAAAAACACGTTTTGAAAAGTGTGATGTTACTGCCCCATAACTTACATGGGGTTGACCAAACTTGCAGAAACATGTTTATTTCTGCTGAAAAACACGTTTTGACCCTTTCTGCACACTGGGGTTAAGGGTTGAGTGTGTGGGCATTTCTGAGCCTTGCTGTTACAAGTAGATTCAGTTGTCTGAAAAAACGCGTTTATTTCGGGCTGAAAAACACGTTTTGAAAAGTGTGATGTTACTGCCCCATAACTTACATGGGGTTGACCAAACTTGCAGAAACATGTTTATTTCTGCTGAAAAACACGTTTTGACCCTTTCTGCACACTGGGGTTAAGGGCTGAGTGTGTTGGCACTTCTGAGCCTTGCTGTTACAAGTAGATTCAGCTGTCTGAAAAAACGTGTTTATTTCGGGCTGAAAAACACGTTTTGAAAAGTGTGATGTTACTGCCCCATAACTTACATGGGGTTGACCAAACTTGCAGAAACATGTTTATTTCTGCTGAAAAACACGTTTTGACAATTTCTGCACACTGGGGTTAAGGGCTGAGTGTGTGGGCTCTTTTGAGCCTTGCTGTTACAAGGAGATTCAGTTGCCTGAAAAAACGCGTTTATTTCGGGCTGAAAAACACGTTTTGAAAAGTGTGATGTTACTGCCCCATAACTTACATGGGGTTGACCAAACTTGCAGAAACATGTTTATTTCTGCTGAAAAACACGTTTTGACACTTTCTGTACACTGGGGTTAAGGGTTGAGTGTGTGGGCACTTCTGAGCCTTGCTGTTACAAGTAGATTCAGTTGCCTGAAAAAACGCGTTTATTTCTGGCTGAAAAACACGTTTTGAAAAGTGTGATGTTATTGCCCCATAACTTACATGGGGTTGACCAAACTTGCAGAAACATGTTTATTTCTGCTGAAAAACACGTTTTGACCCTTTCTGCACACTGGGGTTAAGGGCTGAGTGTGTTGGCACTTCTGAGCCTTGCTGTTACAAGTAGATTCAGCTGTCTGAAAAAACGTGTTTATTTCGGGCTGAAAAACACGTTTTGAAAAGTGTGATGTTACTGCCCCATAACTTACATGGGGTTGACCAAACTTGCAGAAACATGTTTATTTCAGCTGAAAAACACGTTTTGACACTTTCTGTACACTGGGGTTAAGGGCTGAGTGTGTGGGCTCTTCTGAGCCTTGCTGTTACAAGGAGATTCAGTTGTCTGAAAAAACGCGTTTATTTCGGGCTGAAAAACACGTTTTGAAAAGTGTGATGTTACTGCCCCATAACTTACATGGGGTTGACCAAACTTGCAGAAACATGTTTATTTCTGCTGAAAAACACGTTTTGACCCTTTCTGCACACTGGGGTTAAGGGCTGAGTGTGTTGGCACTTCTGAGCCTTGCTGTTACAAGTAGATTCAGCTGTCTGAAAAAACGTGTTTATTTCGGGCTGAAAAACACGTTTTGAAAAGTGTGATGTTACTGCCCCATAACTTACATGGGGTTGACCAAACTTGCAGAAACATGTTTATTTCTGCTGAAAAACACGTTTTGACACTTTCTGTACACTGGGGTTAAGGGCTGAGTGTGTGGGCTCTTCTGAGCCTTGCTGTTACAAGGAGATTCAGTTGTCTGAAAAAACGCTTTTATTTCGGGCTGAAAAACACGTTTTGAAAAGTGTGATGTTACTGCCCCATAACTTACATGGGGTTGACCAAACTTGCAGAAACATGTTTATTTCTGCTGAAAAACACGTTTTGACACTTTCTGTACACTGGGGTTAAGGGCTGAGTGCGTGGGCTCTTCTGAGCCTTGCTGTTACAAGGAGATTCAGTTGTCTGAAAAAACGCGTTTATTTCGGGCTGAAAAACACGTTTTGAAAAGTGTGATGTTACTGCCCCATAACTTACATGGGGTTGACCAAACTTGCAGAAACATGTTTATTTCTGCTGAAAAACACGTTTTGACCCTTTCTGCACACTGGGGTTAAGGGCTGAGTGTGTTGGCACTTCTGAGCCTTGCTGTTACAAGTATATTCAGCTGTCTGAAAAAACGTGTTTATTTCGGGCTGAAAAACACGTTTTGAAAAGTGTGATGTTACTGCCTCATAACTTACATGGGGTTGACCAAACTTGCAGAAACATGTTTATTTCTGCTGAAAAACACGTTTTGACCCTTTCTGCACACTGGGGTTAAGGGCTGAGTGTGTTGGCACTTCTGAGCCTTGCTCTTACAAGTATATTCAGCTGTCTGAAAAAACGTGTTTATTTCGGGCTGAAAAACACGTTTTGAAAAGTGTGATGTTACTGCCCCATAACTTACATGGGGTTGACCAAACTTGCAGAAACATGTTTATTTCAGCTGAAAAACACGTTTTGACACTTTCTGTACACTGGGGTTAAGGGCTGAGTGTGTGGGCTCTTCTGAGCCTTGCTGTTACAAGGAGATTCAGTTGTCTGAAAAAACGCGTTTATTTCGGGCTGAAAAACACGTTTTGAAAAGTGTGATGTTACTGCCCCATAACTTACATGGGGTTGACCAAACTTGCAGAAACATGTTTATTTCTGCTGAAAAACACGTTTTGACCCTTTCTGCACACTGGGGTTAAGGGCTGAGTGTGTTGGCACTTCTGAGCCTTGCTGTTACAAGTAGATTCAGCTGTCTGAAAAAACGTGTTTATTTCGGGCTGAAAAACACGTTTTGAAAAGTGTGATGTTACTGCCCCATAACTTACATGGGGTTGACCAAACTTGCAGAAACATGTTTATTTCTGCTGAAAAACACGTTTTGACAATTTCTGCACACTGGGGTTAAGGGCTGAGTGTGTGGGCTCTTTTGAGCCTTGCTGTTACAAGGAGATTCAGTTGCCTGAAAAAACGCGTTTATTTCGGGCTGAAAAACACGTTTTGAAAAGTGTGATGTTACTGCCCCATAACTTACATGGGGTTGACCAAACTTGCAGAAACATGTTTATTTCTGCTGAAAAACACGTTTTGACCCTTTCTGCACACTGGGGTTAAGGGCTGAGTGTGTTGGCTCTTCTGAGCCTTGCTGTTACAAGTAGATTCAGCTGTCTGAAAAAACGTGTTTATTTCGGGCTGAAAAACACTTTTTGAAAAGTGTGATGTTACTGCCCCATAACTTACATGGGGTTGACAAAACTTGCAGAAACATGTTTATTTCTGCAGAAAAACACGTTTTGACCCTTTCTGCACACTGGGGTTAAGGGTTGAGTGTGTGGGCACTTCTGAGCATTGCTGTTACAAGTAGATTCAGTTGTCTGAAAAAACGCGTTTATTTCGGGCTGAAAAACACGTTTTGAAAACTGTGATGTTACTGCCCCATAACTTACATGGTGTTGACCAAACTTGCAGAAACATGTTTATTTCTGCTGAAAAACACGTTTTGACCCTTTCTGCACACTGGGGTTAAGGGCTGAGTGTGTTGGCACTTCTGAGCCTTGCTGTTACAAGGAGATTCAGTTGTCTGAAAAAACGCGTTTATTTCGGGCTGAAAAACACGTTTTGAAAAGTGTGATGTTACTGCCCCATAACTTACATGGGGTTGACCAAACTTGCAGAAACATGTTTATTTCTGCTGAAAAACACGTTTTGACCCTTTCTGCACACTGGGGTTAAGGGCTGAGTGTGTTGGCACTTCTGAGCCTTGCTGTTACAAGTATATTCAGCTGTCTGAAAAAACGTGTTTATTTCGGGCTGAAAAACACGTTTTGAAAAGTGTGATGTTACTGCCCCATAACTTACATGGGGTTGACCAAACTTGCAGAAACATGTTTATTTCAGCTGAAAAACACGTTTTGACACTTTCTGTACACTGGGGTTAAGGGCTGAGTGTGTGGGCTCTTCTGAGCCTTGCTGTTACAAGGAGATTCAGTTGTCTGAAAAAACGCTTTTATTTCGGGCTGAAAAACACGTTTTGAAAAGTGTGATGTTACTGCCCCATAACTTACATGGGGTTGACCAAACTTGCAGAAACATGTTTATTTCTGCTGAAAAACACGTTTTGACACTTTCTGTACACTGGGGTTAAGGGCTGAGTGCGTGGGCTCTTCTGAGCCTTGCTGTTACAAGGAGATTCAGTTGTCTGAAAAAACGCGTTTATTTCGGGCTGAAAAACACGTTTTGAAAAGTGTGATGTTACTGCCCCATAACTTACATGGGGTTGACCAAACTTGCAGAAACATGTTTATTTCTGCTGAAAAACACGTTTTGACCCTTTCTGCACACTGGGGTTAAGGGCTGAGTGTGTTGGCACTTCTGAGCCTTGCTGTTACAAGTATATTCAGCTGTCTGAAAAAACGTGTTTATTTCGGGCTGAAAAACACGTTTTGAAAAGTGTGATGTTACTGCCTCATAACTTACATGGGGTTGACCAAACTTGCAGAAACATGTTTATTTCTGCTGAAAAACACGTTTTGACCCTTTCTGCACACTGGGGTTAAGGGCTGAGTGTGTTGGCACTTCTGAGCCTTGCTCTTACAAGTATATTCAGCTGTCTGAAAAAACGTGTTTATTTCGGGCTGAAAAACACGTTTTGAAAAGTGTGATGTTACTGCCCCATAACTTACATGGGGTTGACCAAACTTGCAGAAACATGTTTATTTCAGCTGAAAAACACGTTTTGACACTTTCTGTACACTGGGGTTAAGGGCTGAGTGTGTGGGCTCTTCTGAGCCTTGCTGTTACAAGGAGATTCAGTTGTCTGAAAAAACGCGTTTATTTCGGGCTGAAAAACACGTTTTGAAAAGTGTGATGTTACTGCCCCATAACTTACATGGGGTTGACCAAACTTGCAGAAACATGTTTATTTCTGCTGAAAAACACGTTTTGACCCTTTCTGCACACTGGGGTTAAGGGCTGAGTGTGTTGGCACTTCTGAGCCTTGCTGTTACAAGTAGATTCAGCTGTCTGAAAAAACGTGTTTATTTCGGGCTGAAAAACACGTTTTGAAAAGTGTGATGTTACTGCCCCATAACTTACATGGGGTTGACCAAACTTGCAGAAACATGTTTATTTCTGCTGAAAAACACGTTTTGACAATTTCTGCACACTGGGGTTAAGGGCTGAGTGTGTGGGCTCTTTTGAGCCTTGCTGTTACAAGGAGATTCAGTTGCCTGAAAAAACGCGTTTATTTCGGGCTGAAAAACACGTTTTGAAAAGTGTGATGTTACTGCCCCATAACTTACATGGGGTTGACCAAACTTGCAGAAACATGTTTATTTCTGCTGAAAAACACGTTTTGACCCTTTCTGCACACTGGGGTTAAGGGCTGAGTGTGTTGGCTCTTCTGAGCCTTGCTGTTACAAGTAGATTCAGCTGTCTGAAAAAACGTGTTTATTTCGGGCTGAAAAACACTTTTTGAAAAGTGTGATGTTACTGCCCCATAACTTACATGGGGTTGACAAAACTTGCAGAAACATGTTTATTTCTGCAGAAAAACACGCTTTGACCCTTTCTGCACACTGGGGTTAAGGGTTGAGTGTGTGGGCACTTCTGAGCATTGCTGTTACAAGTAGATTCAGTTGTCTGAAAAAACGCGTTTATTTCGGGCTGAAAAACACGTTTTGAAAACTGTGATGTTACTGCCCCATAACTTACATGGTGTTGACCAAACTTGCAGAAACATGTTTATTTCTGCTGAAAAACACGTTTTGACCCTTTCTGCACACTGGGGTTAAGGGCTGAGTGTGTTGGCACTTCTGAGCCTTGCTGTTACAAGGAGATTCAGCTGTCTGAAAAAACGCGTTTATTTCGGGCTGAAAAACACGTTTTGAAAAGTGTGATGTTACTGCCCCATAACTTACATGGGGTTGACCAAACTTGCAGAAACATGTTTATTTCAGCTGAAAAACACGTTTTGACACTTTCTGTACACTGGGGATAAGGGCTGAGTGTGTGGGCTCTTCTGAGCCTTGCTGTTACAAGGAGATTCAGTTGTCTGAAAAAACGCGTTTATTTCGGGCTGAAAAACACGTTTTGAAAAGTGTGATGTTACTGCCCCATAACTTACATGGGGTTGACCAAACTTGCAGAAACATGTTTATTTCTGCTGAAAAACACGTTTTGACCCTTTCTGCACACTGGGGTTAAGGGTTGAGTGTGTGGGCATTTCTGAGCCTTGCTGTTACAAGTAGATTCAGTTGTCTGAAAAAACGCGTTTATTTCGGGCTGAAAAACACGTTTTGAAAAGTGTGATGTTACTGCCCCATAACTTACATGGGGTTGACCAAACTTGCAGAAACATGTTTATTTCTGCTGAAAAACACGTTTTGACCCTTTCTGCACACTGGGGTTAAGGGCTGAGTGTGTTGGCACTTCTGAGCCTTGCTGTTACAAGTAGATTCAGCTGTCTGAAAAAACGTGTTTATTTCGGGCTGAAAAACACGTTTTGAAAAGTGTGATGTTACTGCCCCATAACTTACATGGGGTTGACCAAACTTGCAGAAACATGTTTATTTCTGCTGAAAAACACGTTTTGACCCTTTCTGCACACTGGGGTTAAGGGCTGAGTGTGTTGGCACTTCTGAGCCTTGCTGTTACAAGTAGATTCAGCTGTCTGAAAAAACGTGTTTATTTCGGGCTGAAAAACACGTTTTGAAAAGTGTGATGTTACTGCCCCATAACTTACATGGGGTTGACCAAACTTGCAGAAACATGTTTATTTCTGCTGAAAAACACGTTTTGACAATTTCTGCACACTGGGGTTAAGGGCTGAGTGTGTGGGCTCTTTTGAGCCTTGCTGTTACAAGGAGATTCAGTTGCCTGAAAAAACGCGTTTATTTCGGGCTGAAAAACACGTTTTGAAAAGTGTGATGTTACTGCCCCATAACTTACATGGGGTTGACCAAACTTGCAGAAACATGTTTATTTCAGCTGAAAAACACGTTTTGACACTTTCTGTACACTGGGGTTAAGGGCTGAGTGTGTGGGCTCTTCTGAGCCTTGCTGTTACAAGGAGATTCAGTTGTCTGAAAAAACGCGTTTATTTCGGGCTGAAAAACACGTTTTGAAAAGTGTGATGTTACTGCCCCATAACTTACATGGGGTTGACCAAACTTGCAGAAACATGTTTATTTCTGCTGAAAAACACGTTTTGACCCTTTCTGCACACTGGGGTTAAGGGTTGAGTGTGTGGGCATTTCTGAGCCTTGCTGTTACAAGTAGATTCAGTTGTCTGAAAAAACGCGTTTATTTCGGGCTGAAAAACACGTTTTGAAAAGTGTGATGTTACTGCCCCATAACTTACATGGGGTTGACCAAACTTGCAGAAACATGTTTATTTCTGCTGAAAAACACGTTTTGACCCTTTCTGCACACTGGGGTTAAGGGCTGAGTGTGTTGGCACTTCTGAGCCTTGCTGTTACAAGTAGATTCAGCTGTCTGAAAAAACGTGTTTATTTCGGGCTGAAAAACACGTTTTGAAAAGTGTGATGTTACTGCCCCATAACTTACATGGGGTTGACCAAACTTGCAGAAACATGTTTATTTCTGCTGAAAAACACGTTTTGACAATTTCTGCACACTGGGGTTAAGGGCTGAGTGTGTGGGCTCTTTTGAGCCTTGCTGTTACAAGGAGATTCAGTTGCCTGAAAAAACGCGTTTATTTCGGGCTGAAAAACACGTTTTGAAAAGTGTGATGTTACTGCCCCATAACTTACATGGGGTTGACCAAACTTGCAGAAACATGTTTATTTCTGCTGAAAAACACGTTTTGACACTTTCTGTACACTGGGGTTAAGGGTTGAGTGTGTGGGCACTTCTGAGCCTTGCTGTTACAAGTAGATTCAGTTGCCTGAAAAAACGCGTTTATTTCTGGCTGAAAAACACGTTTTGAAAAGTGTGATGTTATTGCCCCATAACTTACATGGGGTTGACCAAACTTGCAGAAACATGTTTATTTCTGCTGAAAAACACGTTTTGACCCTTTCTGCACACTGGGGTTAAGGGCTGAGTGTGTTGGCACTTCTGAGCCTTGCTGTTACAAGTAGATTCAGCTGTCTGAAAAAACGTGTTTATTTCGGGCTGAAAAACACGTTTTGAAAAGTGTGATGTTACTGCCCCATAACTTACATGGGGTTGACCAAACTTGCAGAAACATGTTTATTTCTGCTGAAAAACATGTTTTGACCCTTTCTGCACACTGGGGTTAAGGGCTGAGTGTGTTGGCTCTTCTGAGCCTTGCTGTTACAAGTAGATTCAGCTGTCTGAAAAAACGTGTTTATTTCGGGCTGAAAAACACGTTTTGAAAAGTGTGATGTTACTGCCCCATAACTTACATGGGGTTGACCAAACTTGCAGAAACATGTTTATTTCTGCTGAAAAACACGTTTTGACAATTTCTGCACACTGGGGTTAAGGGCTGAGTGTGTGGGCTCTTTTGAGCCTTGCTGTTACAAGGAGATTCAGTTTTCTGAAAAAAACGCGTTTATTTCGGGCTGAAAAACACGTTTTGAAAAGTGTGATGTTACTGCCCCATAACTTACATGGGGTTGACCAAACTTGCAGAAACATGTTTATTTCTGCTGAAAAACACGTTTTGACCCTTTCTGCACACTGGGGTTAAGGGCTGAGTGTGTTGGCTCTTCTGAGCCTTGCTGTTACAAGTAGATTCAGCTGTCTGAAAAAACGTGTTTATTTCGGGCCGAAAAACACTTTTTGAAAAGTGTGATGTTACTGCCCCATAACTTACATGGGGTTGACAAAACTTGCAGAAACATGTTTATTTCTGCAGAAAAACACGTTTTGACCCTTTCTGCACACTGGGGTTAAGGGTTGAGTGTGTGGGCACTTCTGAGCATTGCTGTTACAAGTAGATTCAGTTGTCTGAAAAAACGCGTTTATTTCGGGCTGAAAAACACGTTTTGAAAACTGTGATGTTACTGCCCCATAACTTACATGGTGTTGACCAAACTTGCAGAAACATGTTTATTTCTGCTGAAAAACACGTTTTGACCCTTTCTGCACACTGGGGTTAAGGGCTGAGTGTGTTGGCACTTCTGAGCCTTGCTGTTACAAGTAGATTCAGCTGTCTGAAAAAACGTGTTTATTTCGGGCTGAAAAACACGTTTTGAAAAGTGTGATGTTACTGCCCCATAACTTACATGGGGTTGACCAAACTTGCAGAAACATGTTTATTTCAGCTGAAAAACACGTTTTGACACTTTCTGTACACTGGGGTTAAGGGCTGAGTGTGTGGGCTCTTCTGAGCCTTGCTGTTACAAGGAGATTCAGTTGTCTGAAAAAACGCGTTTATTTCGGGCTGAAAAACACGTTTTGAAAAGTGTGATGTTACTGCCCCATAACTTACATGGGGTTGACCAAACTTGCAGAAACATGTTTATTTCTGCTGAAAAACACGTTTTGACCCTTTCTGCACACTGGGGTTAAGGGTTGAGTGTGTGGGCATTTCTGAGCCTTGCTGTTACAAGTAGATTCAGTTGTCTGAAAAAACGCGTTTATTTCGGGCTGAAAAACACGTTTTGAAAAGTGTGATGTTACTGCCCCATAACTTACATGGGGTTGACCAAACTTGCAGAAACATGTTTATTTCTGCTGAAAAACACGTTTTGACCCTTTCTGCACACTGGGGTTAAGGGCTGAGTGTGTTGGCACTTCTGAGCCTTGCTGTTACAAGTAGATTCAGCTGTCTGAAAAAACGTGTTTATTTCGGGCTGAAAAACACGTTTTGAAAAGTGTGATGTTACTGCCCCATAACTTACATGGGGTTGACCAAACTTGCAGAAACATGTTTATTTCTGCTGAAAAACACGTTTTGACCCTTTCTGCACACTGGGGTTAAGGGCTGAGTGTGTTGGCACTTCTGAGCCTTGCTGTTACAAGTAGATTCAGCTGTCTGAAAAAACGTGTTTATTTCGGGCTGAAAAACACGTTTTGAAAAGTGTGATGTTACTGCCCCATAACTTACATGGGGTTGACCAAACTTGCAGAAACATGTTTATTTCAGCTGAAAAACACGTTTTGACACTTTCTGTACACTGGGGTTAAGGGCTGAGTGTGTGGGCTCTTCTGAGCCTTGCTGTTACAAGGAGATTCAGTTGTCTGAAAAAACGCGTTTATTTCGGGCTGAAAAACACGTTTTGAAAAGTGTGATGTTACTGCCCCATAACTTACATGGGGTTGACCAAACTTGCAGAAACATGTTTATTTCTGCTGAAAAACACGTTTTGACCCTTTCTGCACACTGGGGTTAAGGGTTGAGTGTGTGGGCATTTCTGAGCCTTGCTGTTACAAGTAGATTCAGTTGTCTGAAAAAACGCGTTTATTTCGGGCTGAAAAACACGTTTTGAAAAGTGTGATGTTACTGCCCCATAACTTACATGGGGTTGACCAAACTTGCAGAAACATGTTTATTTCTGCTGAAAAACACGTTTTGACCCTTTCTGCACACTGGGGTTAAGGGCTGAGTGTGTTGGCACTTCTGAGCCTTGCTGTTACAAGTAGATTCAGCTGTCTGAAAAAACGTGTTTATTTCGGGCTGAAAAACACGTTTTGAAAAGTGTGATGTTACTGCCCCATAACTTACATGGGGTTGACCAAACTTGCAGAAACATGTTTATTTCTGCTGAAAAACACGTTTTGACAATTTCTGCACACTGGGGTTAAGGGCTGAGTGTGTGGGCTCTTTTGAGCCTTGCTGTTACAAGGAGATTCAGTTGCCTGAAAAAACGCGTTTATTTCGGGCTGAAAAACACGTTTTGAAAAGTGTGATGTTACTGCCCCATAACTTACATGGGGTTGACCAAACTTGCAGAAACATGTTTATTTCTGCTGAAAAACACGTTTTGACACTTTCTGTACACTGGGGTTAAGGGTTGAGTGTGTGGGCACTTCTGAGCCTTGCTGTTACAAGTAGATTCAGTTGCCTGAAAAAACGCGTTTATTTCTGGCTGAAAAACACGTTTTGAAAAGTGTGATGTTATTGCCCCATAACTTACATGGGGTTGACCAAACTTGCAGAAACATGTTTATTTCTGCTGAAAAACACGTTTTGACCCTTTCTGCACACTGGGGTTAAGGGCTGAGTGTGTTGGCACTTCTGAGCCTTGCTGTTACAAGTAGATTCAGCTGTCTGAAAAAACGTGTTTATTTCGGGCCGAAAAACACTTTTTGAAAAGTATGATGTTACTGCCCCATAACTTACATGGGGTTGACCAAACTTACAGAAACATGTTTATTTCTGCTGAAAAACATGTTTTGACCCTTTCTGCACACTGGGGTTAAGGGCTGAGTGTGTTGGCTCTTCTGAGCCTTGCTGTTACAAGTAGATTCAGCTGTCTGAAAAAACGTGTTTATTTCGGGCTGAAAAACACGTTTTGAAAAGTGTGATGTTACTGCCCCATAACTTACATGGGGTTGACCAAACTTACAGAAACATGTTTATTTCTGCTGAAAAACATGTTTTGACCCTTTCTGCACACTGGGGTTAAGGGCTGAGTGTGTGGGCTCTTTTGAGCCTTGCTGTTACAAGGAGATTCAGTTGCCTGAAAAAAACGCGTTTATTTCGGGCTGAAAAACACGTTTTGAAAAGTGTGATGTTACTGCCCCATAACTTACATGGGGTTGACCAAACTTGCAGAAACATGTTTATTTCTGCTGAAAAACACGTTTTGACCCTTTCTGCACACTGGGGTTAAGGGCTGAGTGTGTTGGCTCTTCTGAGCCTTGCTGTTACAAGTAGATTCAGCTGTCTGAAAAAACGCGTTTATTTCGGGCTGAAAAACACGTTTTGAAAAGTGTGATGTTACTGCCCCATAACTTACATGGGGTTGACCAAACTTGCAGAAACATGTTTATTTCTGCTGAAAAACACGTTTTGACCCTTTCTGCACACTGGGGTTAAGGGCTGAGTGTGTTGGCACTTCTGAGCCTTGCTGTTACAAGTAGATTCAGCTGTCTGAAAAAACGTGTTTATTTCGGGCTGAAAAACACGTTTTGAAAAGTGTGATGTTACTGCCCCATAACTTACATGGGGTTGACCAAACTTGCAGAAACATGTTTATTTCTGCTGAAAAACACGTTTTGACCCTTTCTGCACACTGGGGTTAAGGGCTGAGTGTGTTGGCACTTCTGAGCCTTGCTGTTACAAGTAGATTCAGCTGTCTGAAAAAACGTGTTTATTTCGGGCTGAAAAACACGTTTTGAAAAGTGTGATGTTACTGCCCCATAACTTACATGGGGTTGACCAAACTTGCAGAAACATGTTTATTTCTGCTGAAAAACACGTTTTGACCCTTTCTGCACACTGGGGTTAAGGGCTGAGTGTGTTGGCACTTCTGAGCCTTGCTGTTACAAGTAGATTCAGCTGTCTGAAAAAACGTGTTTATTTCGGGCTGAAAAACACGTTTTGAAAAGTGTGATGTTACTGCCCCATAACTTACATGGGGTTGACCAAACTTGCAGAAACATGTTTATTTCAGCTGAAAAACACGTTTTGACACTTTCTGTACACTGGGGTTAAGGGCTGAGTGTGTGGGCTCTTCTGAGCCTTGCTGTTACAAGGAGATTCAGTTGTCTGAAAAAACGCGTTTATTTCGGGCTGAAAAACACGTTTTGAAAAGTGTGATGTTACTGCCCCATAACTTACATGGGGTTGACCAAACTTGCAGAAACATGTTTATTTCTGCTGAAAAACACGTTTTGACCCTTTCTGCACACTGGGGTTAAGGGTTGAGTGTGTGGGCATTTCTGAGCCTTGCTGTTACAAGTAGATTCAGTTGTCTGAAAAAACGCGTTTATTTCGGGCTGAAAAACACGTTTTGAAAAGTGTGATGTTACTGCCCCATAACTTACATGGGGTTGACCAAACTTGCAGAAACATGTTTATTTCTGCTGAAAAACACGTTTTGACCCTTTCTGCACACTGGGGTTAAGGGCTGAGTGTGTTGGCACTTCTGAGCCTTGCTGTTACAAGTAGATTCAGCTGTCTGAAAAAACGTGTTTATTTCGGGCTGAAAAACACGTTTTGAAAAGTGTGATGTTACTGCCCCATAACTTACATGGGGTTGACCAAACTTGCAGAAACATGTTTATTTCTGCTGAAAAACACGTTTTGACAATTTCTGCACACTGGGGTTAAGGGCTGAGTGTGTGGGCTCTTTTGAGCCTTGCTGTTACAAGGAGATTCAGTTGCCTGAAAAAACGCGTTTATTTCGGGCTGAAAAACACGTTTTGAAAAGTGTGATGTTACTGCCCCATAACTTACATGGGGTTGACCAAACTTGCAGAAACATGTTTATTTCTGCTGAAAAACACGTTTTGACACTTTCTGTACACTGGGGTTAAGGGTTGAGTGTGTGGGCACTTCTGAGCCTTGCTGTTACAAGTAGATTCAGTTGCCTGAAAAAACGCGTTTATTTCTGGCTGAAAAACACGTTTTGAAAAGTGTGATGTTATTGCCCCATAACTTACATGGGGTTGACCAAACTTGCAGAAACATGTTTATTTCTGCTGAAAAACACGTTTTGACCCTTTCTGCACACTGGGGTTAAGGGCTGAGTGTGTTGGCACTTCTGAGCCTTGCTGTTACAAGTAGATTCAGCTGTCTGAAAAAACGTGTTTATTTCGGGCTGAAAAACACGTTTTGAAAAGTGTGATGTTACTGCCCCATAACTTACATGGGGTTGACCAAACTTGCAGAAACATGTTTATTTCTGCTGAAAAACACGTTTTGACCCTTTCTGCACACTGGGGTTAAGGGTTGAGTGTGTGGGCACTTCTGAGCCTTGCTGTTACAAGTAGATTCAGTTGTCTGAAAAAACGCGTTTATTTCGGGCTGAAAAACACGTTTTGAAAAGTATGATGTTACTGCCCCATAACTTACATGGGGTTGAGCAAACTTACAGAAACATGTTTATTTCTGCTGAAAAACATGTTTTGACCCTTTCTGCACACTGGGGTTAAGGGCTGAGTGTGTTGGCTCTTCTGAGCCTTGCTGTTACAAGTAGATTCAGCTGTCTGAAAAAACGTGTTTATTTCGGGCTGAAAAACACGTTTTGAAAAGTGTGATGTTACTGCCCCATAACTTACATGGGGTTGACAAAACTTGCAGAAACATGTTTATTTCTGCAGAAAAACACGTTTTGACCCTTTCTGCACACTGGGGTTAAGGGTTGAGTGTGTGGGCACTTCTGAGCATTGCTGTTACAAGTAGATTCAGTTGTCTGAAAAAACGCGTTTATTTCGGGCTGAAAAACACGTTTTGAAAACTGTGATGTTACTGCCCCATAACTTACATGGTGTTGACCAAACTTGCAGAAACATGTTTATTTCTGCTGAAAAACACGTTTTGACCCTTTCTGCACACTGGGGTTAAGGGCTGAGTGTGTTGGCACTTCTGAGCCTTGCTGTTACAAGTAGATTCAGCTGTCTGAAAAAACGTGTTTATTTCGGGCTGAAAAACACGTTTTGAAAAGTGTGATGTTACTGCCCCATAACTTACATGGGGTTGACCAAACTTGCAGAAACATGTTTATTTCAGCTGAAAAACACGTTTTGACACTTTCTGTACACTGGGGTTAAGGGCTGAGTGTGTGGGCTCTTCTGAGCCTTGCTGTTACAAGGAGATTCAGTTGTCTGAAAAAACGCGTTTATTTCGGGCTGAAAAACACGTTTTGAAAAGTGTGATGTTACTGCCCCATAACTTACATGGGGTTGACCAAACTTGCAGAAACATGTTTATTTCTGCTGAAAAACACGTTTTGACCCTTTCTGCACACTGGGGTTAAGGGTTGAGTGTGTGGGCATTTCTGAGCCTTGCTGTTACAAGTAGATTCAGTTGTCTGAAAAAACGCGTTTATTTCGGGCTGAAAAACACGTTTTGAAAAGTGTGATGTTACTGCCCCATAACTTACATGGGGTTGACCAAACTTGCAGAAACATGTTTATTTCTGCTGAAAAACACGTTTTGACCCTTTCTGCACACTGGGGTTAAGGGCTGAGTGTGTTGGCACTTCTGAGCCTTGCTGTTACAAGTAGATTCAGCTGTCTGAAAAAACGTGTTTATTTCGGGCTGAAAAACACGTTTTGAAAAGTGTGATGTTACTGCCCCATAACTTACATGGGGTTGACCAAACTTGCAGAAACATGTTTATTTCTGCTGAAAAACACGTTTTGACCCTTTCTGCACACTGGGGTTAAGGGCTGAGTGTGTTGGCACTTCTGAGCCTTGCTGTTACAAGTAGATTCAGCTGTCTGAAAAAACGTGTTTATTTCGGGCTGAAAAACACGTTTTGAAAAGTGTGATGTTACTGCCCCATAACTTACATGGGGTTGACCAAACTTGCAGAAACATGTTTATTTCAGCTGAAAAACACGTTTTGACACTTTCTGTACACTGGGGTTAAGGGCTGAGTGTGTGGGCTCTTCTGAGCCTTGCTGTTACAAGGAGATTCAGTTGTCTGAAAAAACGCGTTTATTTCGGGCTGAAAAACACGTTTTGAAAAGTGTGATGTTACTGCCCCATAACTTACATGGGGTTGACCAAACTTGCAGAAACATGTTTATTTCTGCTGAAAAACACGTTTTGACCCTTTCTGCACACTGGGGTTAAGGGTTGAGTGTGTGGGCATTTCTGAGCCTTGCTGTTACAAGTAGATTCAGTTGTCTGAAAAAACGCGTTTATTTCGGGCTGAAAAACACGTTTTGAAAAGTGTGATGTTACTGCCCCATAACTTACATGGGGTTGACCAAACTTGCAGAAACATGTTTATTTCTGCTGAAAAACACGTTTTGACCCTTTCTGCACACTGGGGTTAAGGGCTGAGTGTGTTGGCACTTCTGAGCCTTGCTGTTACAAGTAGATTCAGCTGTCTGAAAAAACGTGTTTATTTCGGGCTGAAAAACACGTTTTGAAAAGTGTGATGTTACTGCACCATAACTTACATGGGGTTGACCAAACTTGCAGAAACATGTTTATTTCTGCTGAAAAACACGTTTTGACAATTTCTGCACACTGGGGTTAAGGGCTGAGTGTGTGGGCTCTTTTGAGCCTTGCTGTTACAAGGAGATTCAGTTGCCTGAAAAAACGCGTTTATTTCGGGCTGAAAAACACGTTTTGAAAAGTGTGATGTTACTGCCCCATAACTTACATGGGGTTGACCAAACTTGCAGAAACATGTTTATTTCTGCTGAAAAACACGTTTTGACACTTTCTGTACACTGGGGTTAAGGGTTGAGTGTGTGGGCACTTCTGAGCCTTGCTGTTACAAGTAGATTCAGTTGCCTGAAAAAACGCGTTTATTTCTGGCTGAAAAACACGTTTTGAAAAGTGTGATGTTATTGCCCCATAACTTACATGGGGTTGACCAAACTTGCAGAAACATGTTTATTTCTGCTGAAAAACACGTTTTGACCCTTTCTGCACACTGGGGTTAAGGGCTGAGTGTGTTGGCACTTCTGAGCCTTGCTGTTACAAGTAGATTCAGCTGTCTGAAAAAACGTGTTTATTTCGGGCCGAAAAACACTTTTTGAAAAGTATGATGTTACTGCCCCATAACTTACATGGGGTTGACCAAACTTACAGAAACATGTTTATTTCTGCTGAAAAACATGTTTTGACCCTTTCTGCACACTGGGGTTAAGGGCTGAGTGTGTTGGCTCTTCTGAGCCTTGCTGTTACAAGTAGATTCAGCTGTCTGAAAAAACGTGTTTATTTCGGGCTGAAAAACACGTTTTGAAAAGTGTGATGTTACTGCCCCATAACTTACATGGGGTTGACCAAACTTACAGAAACATGTTTATTTCTGCTGAAAAACATGTTTTGACCCTTTCTGCACACTGGGGTTAAGGGCTGAGTGTGTGGGCTCTTTTGAGCCTTGCTGTTACAAGGAGATTCAGTTGCCTGAAAAAAACGCGTTTATTTCGGGCTGAAAAACACGTTTTGAAAAGTGTGATGTTACTGCCCCATAACTTACATGGGGTTGACCAAACTTGCAGAAACATGTTTATTTCTGCTGAAAAACACGTTTTGACCCTTTCTGCACACTGGGGTTAAGGGCTGAGTGTGTTGGCTCTTCTGAGCCTTGCTGTTACAAGTAGATTCAGCTGTCTGAAAAAACGTGTTTATTTCGGGCCGAAAAACACTTTTTGAAAAGTGTGATGTTACTGCCCCATAACTTACATGGGGTTGACAAAACTTGCAGAAACATGTTTATTTCTGCAGAAAAACACGTTTTGACCCTTTCTGCACACTGGGGTTAAGGGTTGAGTGTGTGGGCACTTCTGAGCATTGCTGTTACAAGTAGATTCAGTTGTCTGAAAAAACGCGTTTATTTCGGGCTGAAAAACACGTTTTGAAAACTGTGATGTTACTGCCCCATAACTTACATGGTGTTGACCAAACTTGCAGAAACATGTTTATTTCTGCTGAAAAACACGTTTTGACCCTTTCTGCACACTGGGGTTAAGGGCTGAGTGTGTTGGCACTTCTGAGCCTTGCTGTTACAAGTAGATTCAGCTGTCTGAAAAAACGTGTTTATTTCGGGCTGAAAAACACGTTTTGAAAAGTGTGATGTTACTGCCCCATAACTTACATGGGGTTGACCAAACTTGCAGAAACATGTTTATTTCTGCTGAAAAACACGTTTTGACCCTTTCTGCACACTGGGGTTAAGGGCTGAGTGTGTTGGCACTTATGAGCCTTGCTGTTACAAGTAGATTCAGCTGTCTGAAAAAACGTGTTTATTTCGGGCTGAAAAACACGTTTTGAAAAGTGTGATGTTACTGCCCCATAACTTACATGGGGTTGACCAAACTTGCAGAAACATGTTTATTTCTGCTGAAAAACACGTTTTGACCCTTTCTGCACACTGGGGTTAAGGGCTGAGTGTGTTGGCACTTCTGAGCCTTGCTGTTACAAGTAGATTCAGCTGTATGAAAAAACGTGTTTATTTCGGGCTGAAAAACACGTTTTGAAAAGTGTGATGTTACTGCCCCATAACTTACATGGGGTTGACCAAACTTGCAGAAACATGTTTATTTCTGCTGAAAAACACGTTTTGACAATTTCTGCACACTGGGGTTAAGGGCTGAGTGTGTGGGCTCTTTTGAGCCTTGCTGTTACAAGGAGATTCAGTTGCCTGAAAAAACGCGTTTATTTCGGGCTGAAAAACACGTTTTGAAAAGTGTGATGTTACTGCCCCATAACTTAAATGGGGTTGACCAAACTTGCAGAAACATGTTTATTTCTGCTGAAAAACACGTTTTGACACTTTCTGTACACTGGGGTTAAGGGCTGAGTGTGTGGGCTCTTCTGAGCCTTGCTGTTACAAGGAGATTCAGTTGTCTGAAAAAACGCGTTTATTTCGGGCTGAAAAACACGTTTTGAAAAGTGTGATGTTACTGCCCCATAACTTACATGGGGTTGACCAAACTTGCAGAAACATGTTTATTTCGGCTGAAAAACACGTTTTGACCCTTTCTGCACACTGGGGTTAAGGGCTGAGTGTGTTGGCACTTCTGAGCCTTGCTGTTACAAGTAGATTCAGCTGTCTGAAAAAACGTGTTTATTTCGGGCTGAAAAACACGTTTTGAAAAGTGTGATGTTACTGCCCCATAACTTACATGGGGTTGACCAAACTTGCAGAAACATGTTTATTTCTGCTGAAAAACACGTTTTGACACTTTCTGTACACTGGGGTTAAGGGCTGAGTGTGTGGGCTCTTCTGAGCCTTGCTGTTACAAGGAGATTCAGTTGCCTGAAAAAACGCGTTTATTTCGGGCTGAAAAACACGTTTTGAAAAGTGTGATGTTACTGCCCCATAACTTACATGGGGTTGACCAAACTTGCAGAAACATGTTTATTTCTGCTGAAAAACACGTTTTGACACTTTCTGTACACTGGGGTTAAGGGCTGAGTGTGTGGGCTCTTCTGAGCCTTGCTGTTACAAGGAGATTCAGTTGTCTGAAAAAACGCGTTTATTTCGGGCTGAAAAACACGTTTTGAAAAGTGTGATGTTACTGCCCCATAACTTACATGGGGTTGACCAAACTTGCAGAAACATGTTTATTTCTGCTGAAAAACACGTTTTGACACTTTCTGTACACTGGGGTTAAGGGCTGAGTGCGTGGGCTCTTCTGAGCCTTGCTGTTACAAGGAGATTCAGTTGTCTGAAAAAACGCGTTTATTTCGGGCTGAAAAACACGTTTTGAAAAGTGTGATGTTACTGCCCCATAACTTACATGGGGTTGACCAAACTTGCAGAAACATGTTTATTTCTGCTGAAAAACACGTTTTGACCCTTTCTGCACACTGGGGTTAAGGGCTGAGTGTGTTGGCACTTCTGAGCCTTGCTGTTACAAGTATATTCAGCTGTCTGAAAAAACGTGTTTATTTCGGGCTAAAAAACACGTTTTGAAAAGTGTGATGTTACTGCCTCATAACTTACATGGGGTTGACCAAACTTGCAGAAACATGTTTATTTCTTCTGAAAAACAGGTTTTGACCCTTTCTGCACACTGGGGTTAAGGGCTGAGTGTGTTGGCACTTCTGAGCCTTGCTGTTACAAGTATATTCAGCTGTCTGAAAAAACGTGTTTATTTCGGGCTGAAAAACACGTTTTGAAAAGTGTGATGTTACTGCCCCATAACTTACATGGGGTTGACCAAACTTGCAGAAACATGTTTATTTCTGCTGAAAAACACGTTTTGACACTTTCTGTACACTGGGGTTAAGGGCTGAGTGTGTGGGCTCTTCTGAGCCTTGCTGTTACAAGGAGATTCATTTGCCTGAAAAAACGCGTTTATTTCGGGCTGAAAAACACGTTTTGAAAAGTGTGATGTTACTGCCCCATAACTTACATGGGGTTGACCAAACTTACAGAAACATGTTTATTTCTGCTGAAAAACACGTTTTGACCCTTTCTGCACACTGGGGTTAAGGGCTGAGTGTGTTGGCTCTTCTGAGCCTTGCTGTTACAAGGTGATTCAGCTGTCTGAAAAAACGTATTTCGGGCTGAAAAACACGTTTTGAAAAGTGTGATGTTACTGCCCCATAACTTACATGGGGTTGACCAAACTTGCAGAAACATGTTTATTTCAGCTGAAAAACACGTTTTGACACTTTCTGTACACTGGGGTTAAGGGCTGAGTGTGTGGGCTCTTCTGAGCCTTGCTGTTACAAGGAGATTCAGTTGTCTGAAAAAACGCGTTTATTTCGGGCTGAAAAACACGTTTTGAAAAGTGTGATGTTACTGCCGCATAACTTACATGGGGTTGACCAAACTTGCAGAAACATGTTTATTTCTGCTGAAAAACACGTTTTGACCCTTTCTGCACACTGGGGTTAAGGGCTGAGTGTGTTGGCACTTCTGAGCCTTGCTGTTACAAGTAGATTCAGCTGTCTGAAAAAACGTGTTTATTTCGGGCTGAAAAACACGTTTTGAAAAGTGTGATGTTACTGCCCCATAACTTACATGGGGTTGACCAAACTTGCAGAAACATGTTTATTTCTGCTGAAAAACACGTTTTGACAATTTCTGTACACTGGGGTTAAGGGCTGAGTGTGTGGGCTCTTCTGAGCCTTGCTGTTACAAGGAGATTCAGTTGTCTGAAAAAACGCTTTTATTTCGGGCTGAAAAACACGTTTTGAAAAGTGTGATGTTACTGCCCCATAACTTACATGGGGTTGACCAAACTTGCAGAAACATGTTTATTTCTGCTGAAAAACACGTTTTGACACTTTCTGTACACTGGGGTTAAGGGCTGAGTGCGTGGGCTCTTCTGAGCCTTGCTGTTACAAGGAGATTCAGTTGTCTGAAAAAACGCGTTTATTTCGGGCTGAAAAACACGTTTTGAAAAGTGTGATGTTACTGCCCCATAACTTACATGGGGTTGACCAAACTTGCAGAAACATGTTTATTTCTGCTGAAAAACACGTTTTGACCCTTTCTGCACACTGGGGTTAAGGGCTGAGTGTGTTGGCACTTCTGAGCCTTGCTGTTACAAGTATATTCAGCTGTCTGAAAAAACGTGTTTATTTCGGGCTGAAAAACACGTTTTGAAAAGTGTGATGTTACTGCCTCATAACTTACATGGGGTTGACCAAACTTGCAGAAACATGTTTATTTCTGCTGAAAAACACGTTTTGACCCTTTCTGCACACTGGGGTTAAGGGCTGAGTGTGTTGGCACTTCTGAGCCTTGCTCTTACAAGTATATTCAGCTGTCTGAAAAAACGTGTTTATTTCGGGCTGAAAAACACGTTTTGAAAAGTGTGATGTTACTGCCCCATAACTTACATGGGGTTGACCAAACTTGCAGAAACATGTTTATTTCAGCTGAAAAACATGTTTTGACACTTTCTGTACACTGGGGTTAAGGGCTGAGTGTGTGGGCTCTTCTGAGCCTTGCTGTTACAAGGAGATTCAGTTGTCTGAAAAAACGCGTTTATTTCGGGCTGAAAAACACGTTTTGAAAAGTGTGATGTTACTGCCCCATAACTTACATGGGGTTGACCAAACTTGCAGAAACATGTTTATTTCTGCTGAAAAACACGTTTTGACCCTTTCTGCACACTGGGGTTAAGGGCTGAGTGTGTTGGCACTTCTGAGCCTTGCTGTTACAAGTAGATTCAGCTGTCTGAAAAAACGTGTTTATTTCGGGCTGAAAAACACGTTTTGAAAAGTGTGATGTTACTGCCCCATAACTTACATGGGGTTGACCAAACTTGCAGAAACATGTTTATTTCTGCTGAAAAACACGTTTTGACAATTTCTGCACACTGGGGTTAAGGGCTGAGTGTGTGGGCTCTTTTGAGCCTTGCTGTTACAAGGAGATTCAGTTGCCTGAAAAAACGCGTTTATTTCGGGCTGAAAAACACGTTTTGAAAAGTGTGATGTTACTGCCCCATAACTTACATGGGGTTGACCAAACTTGCAGAAACATGTTTATTTCTGCTGAAAAACACGTTTTGACACTTTCTGTACACTGGGGTTAAGGGTTGAGTGTGTGGGCACTTCTGAGCCTTGCTGTTACAAGTAGATTCAGTTGCCTGAAAAAACGCGTTTATTTCTGGCTGAAAAACACGTTTTGAAAAGTGTGATGTTATTGCCCCATAACTTACATGGGGTTGACCAAACTTGCAGAAACATGTTTATTTCTGCTGAAAAACACGTTTTGACCCTTTCTGCACACTGGGGTTAAGGGCTGAGTGTGTTGGCACTTCTGAGCCTTGCTGTTACAAGTAGATTCAGCTGTCTGAAAAAACGTGTTTATTTCGGGCTGAAAAACACGTTTTGAAAAGTGTGATGTTACTGCCCCATAACTTACATGGGGTTGACCAAACTTGCAGAAACATGTTTATTTCTGCTGAAAAACACGTTTTGACCCTTTCTGCACACTGGGGTTAAGGGTTGAGTGTGTGGGCACTTCTGAGCCTTGCTGTTACAAGTAGATTCAGTTGTCTGAAAAAACGCGTTTATTTCGGGCTGAAAAACACGTTTTGAAAAGTATGATGTTACTGCCCCATAACTTACATGGGGTTGACCAAACTTACAGAAACATGTTTATTTCTGCTGAAAAACATGTTTTGACCCTTTCAGCACACTGGGGTTAAGGGCTGAGTGTGTTGGCTCTTCTGAGCCTTGCTGTTACAAGTAGATTCAGCTGTCTGAAAAAACGTGTTTATTTCGGGCTGAAAAACACGTTTTGAAAAGTGTGATGTTACTGCCCCATAACTTACATGGGGTTGACCAAACTTGCAGAAACATGTTTATTTCTGCTGAAAAACACGTTTTGACAATTTCTGCACACTGGGGTTAAGGGCTGAGTGTGTGGGCTCTTTTGAGCCTTGCTGTTACAAGGAGATTCAGTTGCCTGAAAAAACGCGTTTATTTCGGGCTGAAAAACACGTTTTGAAAAGTGTGATGTTACTGCCCCATAACTTACATGGGGTTGACCAAACTTGCAGAAACATGTTTATTTCTGCTGAAAAACACGTTTTGACCCTTTCTGCACACTGGGGTTAAGGGCTGAGTGTGTTGGCTCTTCTGAGCCTTGCTGTTACAAGTAGATTCAGCTGTCTGAAAAAACGTGTTTATTTCGGGCTGAAAAACACTTTTTGAAAAGTGTGATGTTACTGCCCCATAACTTACATGGGGTTGACAAAACTTGCAGAAACATGTTTATTTCTGCAGAAAAACACGTTTTGACCCTTTCTGCACACTGGGGTTAAGGGTTGAGTGTGTGGGCACTTCTGAGCATTGCTGTTACAAGTAGATTCAGTTGTCTGAAAAAACGCGTTTATTTCGGGCTGAAAAACACGTTTTGAAAACTGTGATGTTACTGCCCCATAACTTACATGGTGTTGACCAAACTTGCAGAAACATGTTTATTTCTGCTGAAAAACACGTTTTGACCCTTTCTGCACACTGGGGTTAAGGGCTGAGTGTGTTGGCACTTCTGAGCCTTGCTGTTACAAGTAGATTCAGCTGTCTGAAAAAACGTGTTTATTTCGGGCTGAAAAACACGTTTTGAAAAGTGTGATGTTACTGCCCCATAACTTACATGGGGTTGACCAAACTTGCAGAAACATGTTTATTTCTGCTGAAAAACACGTTTTGACCCTTTCTGCACACTGGGGTTAAGGGCTGAGTGTGTTGGCACTTCTGAGCCTTGCTGTTACAAGTAGATTCAGCTGTCTGAAAAAACGTGTTTAATTCGGGCTGAAAAACACGTTTTGAAAAGTGTGATGTTACTGCCCCATAACTTACATGGGGTTGACCAAACTTGCAGAAACATGTTTATTTCAGCTGAAAAACACGTTTTGACACTTTCTGTACACTGGGGTTAAGGGCTGAGTGTGTGGGCTCTTCTGAGCCTTGCTGTTACAAGGAGATTCAGTTGTCTGAAAAAACGCGTTTATTTCGGGCTGAAAAACACGTTTTGAAAAGTGTGATGTTACTGCCCCATAACTTACATGGGGTTGACCAAACTTGCAGAAACATGTTTATTTCTGCTGAAAAACACGTTTTGACCCTTTCTGCACACTGGGGTTAAGGGCTGAGTGTGTTGGCACTTCTGAGCCTTGCTGTTACAAGTAGATTCAGCTGTCTGAAAAAACGTGTTTATTTCGGGCTGAAAAACACGTTTTGAAAAGTGTGATGTTACTGCCCCATAACTTACATGGGGTTGACCAAACTTGCAGAAACATGTTTATTTCTGCTGAAAAACACGTTTTGACACTTTCTGTACACTGGGGTTAAGGGCTGAGTGTGTGGGCTCTTCTGAGCCTTGCTGTTACAAGGAGATTCAGTTGTCTGAAAAAACGCTTTTATTTCGGGCTGAAAAACACGTTTTGAAAAGTGTGATGTTACTGCCCCATAACTTACATGGGGTTGACCAAACTTGCAGAAACATGTTTATTTCTGCTGAAAAACACGTTTTGACACTTTCTGTACACTGGGGTTAAGGGCTGAGTGCGTGGGCTCTTCTGAGCCTTGCTGTTACAAGGAGATTCAGTTGTCTGAAAAAACGCGTTTATTTCGGGCTGAAAAACACGTTTTGAAAAGTGTGATGTTACTGCCCCATAACTTACATGGGGTTGACCAAACTTGCAGAAACATGTTTATTTCTGCTGAAAAACACGTTTTGACCCTTTCTGCACACTGGGGTTAAGGGCTGAGTGTGTTGGCACTTCTGAGCCTTGCTGTTACAAGTATATTCAGCTGTCTGAAAAAACGTGTTTATTTCGGGCTGAAAAACACGTTTTGAAAAGTGTGATGTTACTGCCTCATAACTTACATGGGGTTGACCAAACTTGCAGAAACATGTTTATTTCTGCTGAAAAACACGTTTTGACCCTTTCTGCACACTGGGGTTAAGGGCTGAGTGTGTTGGCACTTCTGAGCCTTGCTCTTACAAGTATATTCAGCTGTCTGAAAAAACGTGTTTATTTCGGGCTGAAAAACACGTTTTGAAAAGTGTGATGTTACTGCCCCATAACTTACATGGGGTTGACCAAACTTGCAGAAACATGTTTATTTCAGCTGAAAAACACGTTTTGACACTTTCTGTACACTGGGGTTAAGGGCTGAGTGTGTGGGCTCTTCTGAGCCTTGCTGTTACAAGGAGATTCAGTTGTCTGAAAAAACGCGTTTATTTCGGGCTGAAAAACACGTTTTGAAAAGTGTGATGTTACTGCCCCATAACTTACATGGGGTTGACCAAACTTGCAGAAACATGTTTATTTCTGCTGAAAAACACGTTTTGACCCTTTCTGCACACTGGGGTTAAGGGCTGAGTGTGTTGGCACTTCTGAGCCTTGCTGTTACAAGTAGATTCAGCTGTCTGAAAAAACGTGTTTATTTCGGGCTGAAAAACACGTTTTGAAAAGTGTGATGTTACTGCCCCATAACTTACATGGGGTTGACCAAACTTGCAGAAACATGTTTATTTCTGCTGAAAAACACGTTTTGACAATTTCTGCACACTGGGGTTAAGGGCTGAGTGTGTGGGCTCTTTTGAGCCTTGCTGTTACAAGGAGATTCAGTTGCCTGAAAAAACGCGTTTATTTCGGGCTGAAAAACACGTTTTGAAAAGTGTGATGTTACTGCCCCATAACTTACATGGGGTTGACCAAACTTGCAGAAACATGTTTATTTCTGCTGAAAAACACGTTTTGACACTTTCTGTACACTGGGGTTAAGGGTTGAGTGTGTGGGCACTTCTGAGCCTTGCTGTTACAAGTAGATTCAGTTGCCTGAAAAAACGTGTTTATTTCGGGCTGAAAAACACGTTTTGAAAAGTGTGATGTTACTGCCCCATAACTTACATGGGGTTGACCAAACTTGCAGAAACATGTTTATTTCTGCTGAAAAACACGTTTTGACCCTTTCTGCACACTGGGGTTAAGGGTTGAGTGTGTGGGCACTTCTGAGCCTTGCTGTTACAAGTAGATTCAGTTGTCTGAAAAAACGCGTTTATTTCGGGCTGAAAAACACGTTTTGAAAAGTATGATGTTACTGCCCCATAACTTACATGGGGTTGACCAAACTTACAGAAACATGTTTATTTCTGCTGAAAAACATGTTTTGACCCTTTCAGCACACTGGGGTTAAGGGCTGAGTGTGTTGGCTCTTCTGAGCCTTGCTGTTACAAGTAGATTCAACTGTCTGAAAAAACGTGTTTATTTCGGGCTGAAAAACACGTTTTGAAAAGTGTGATGTTACTGCCCCATAACTTACATGGGGTTGACCAAACTTGCAGAAACATGTTTATTTCTGCTGAAAAACACGTTTTGACAATTTCTGCACACTGGGGTTAAGGGCTGAGTGTGTGGGCTCTTTTGAGCCTTGCTGTTACAAGGAGATTCAGTTGCCTGAAAAAACGCGTTTATTTCGGGCTGAAAAACACGTTTTGAAAAGTGTGATGTTACTGCCCCATAACTTACATGGGGTTGACCAAACTTGCAGAAACATGTTTATTTCTGCTGAAAAACACGTTTTGACCCTTTCTGCACACTGGGGTTAAGGGCTGAGTGTGTTGGCTCTTCTGAGCCTTGCTGTTACAAGTAGATTCAGCTGTCTGAAAAAACGTGTTTATTTCGGGCTGAAAAACACTTTTTGAAAAGTGTGATGTTACTGCCCCATAACTTACATGGGGTTGACAAAACTTGCAGAAACATGTTTATTTCTGCAGAAAAACACGTTTTGACCCTTTCTGCACACTGGGGTTAAGGGTTGAGTGTGTGGGCACTTCTGAGCATTGCTGTTACAAGTAGATTCAGTTGTCTGAAAAAACGCGTTTATTTCGGGCTGAAAAACACGTTTTGAAAACTGTGATGTTACTGCCCCATAACTTACATGGTGTTGACCAAACTTGCAGAAACATGTTTATTTCTGCTGAAAAACACGTTTTGACCCTTTCTGCACACTGGGGTTAAGGGCTGAGTGTGTTGGCACTTCTGAGCCTTGCTGTTACAAGTAGATTCAGCTGTCTGAAAAAACGTGTTTATTTCGGGCTGAAAAACACGTTTTGAAAAGTGTGATGTTACTGCCCCATAACTTACATGGGGTTGACCAAACTTGCAGAAACATGTTTATTTCTGCTGAAAAACACGTTTTGACCCTTTCTGCACACTGGGGTTAAGGGTTGAGTGTGTGGGCATTTCTGAGCCTTGCGGTTACAAGTAGATTCAGTTGTCTGAAAAAACGCGTTTATTTCGGGCTGAAAAACACGTTTTGAAAAGTGTGATGTTACTGCCCCATAACTTACATGGGGTTGACCAAACTTGCAGAAACATGTTTATTTCTGCTGAAAAACACGTTTTGACCCTTTCTGCACACTGGGGTTAAGGGCTGAGTGTGTTGGCACTTCTGAGCCTTGCTGTTACAAGTAGATTCAGCTGTCTGAAAAAACGTGTTTATTTCGGGCTGAAAAACACGTTTTGAAAAGTGTGATGTTACTGCCCCATAACTTACATGGGGTTGACCAAACTTGCAGAAACATGTTTATTTCTGCTGAAAAACACGTTTTGACACTTTCTGTACACTGGGGTTAAGGGCTGAGTGCGTGGGCTCTTCTGAGCCTTGCTGTTACAAGGAGATTCAGTTGTCTGAAAAAACGCGTTTATTTCGGGCTGAAAAACACGTTTTGAAAAGTGTGATGTTACTGCCCCATAACTTACATGGGGTTGACCAAACTTGCAGAAACATGTTTATTTCTGCTGAAAAACACGTTTTGACCCTTTCTGCACACTGGGGTTAAGGGCTGAGTGTGTTGGCACTTCTGAGCCTTGCTGTTACAAGTATATTCAGCTGTCTGAAAAAACGTGTTTATTTCGGGCTGAAAAACACGTTTTGAAAAGTGTGATGTTACTGCCTCATAACTTACATGGGGTTGACCAAACTTGCAGAAACATGTTTATTTCTGCTGAAAAACACGTTTTGACCCTTTCTGCACACTGGGGTTAAGGGCTGAGTGTGTTGGCACTTCTGAGCCTTGCTCTTACAAGTATATTCAGCTGTCTGAAAAAACGTGTTTATTTCGGGCTGAAAAACACGTTTTGAAAAGTGTGATGTTACTGCCCCATAACTTACATGGGGTTGACCAAACTTGCAGAAACATGTTTATTTCAGCTGAAAAACACGTTTTGACACTTTCTGTACACTGGGGTTAAGGGCTGAGTGTGTGGGCTCTTCTGAGCCTTGCTGTTACAAGGAGATTCAGTTGTCTGAAAAAACGCGTTTATTTCGGGCTGAAAAACACGTTTTGAAAAGTGTGATGTTACTGCCCCATAACTTACATGGGGTTGACCAAACTTGCAGAAACATGTTTATTTCTGCTGAAAAACACGTTTTGACCCTTTCTGCACACTGGGGTTAAGGGTTGAGTGTGTGGGCATTTCTGAGCCTTGCTGTTACAAGTAGATTCAGTTGTCTGAAAAAACGCGTTTATTTCGGGCTGAAAAACACGTTTTGAAAAGTGTGATGTTACTGCCCCATAACTTACATGGGGTTGACCAAACTTGCAGAAACATGTTTATTTCTGCTGAAAAACACGTTTTGACCCTTTCTGCACACTGGGGTTAAGGGCTGAGTGTGTTGGCACTTCTGAGCCTTGCTGTTACAAGTAGATTCAGCTGTCTGAAAAAACGTGTTTATTTCGGGCTGAAAAACACGTTTTGAAAAGTGTGATGTTACTGCCCCATAACTTACATGGGGTTGACCAAACTTGCAGAAACATGTTTATTTCTGCTGAAAAACACGTTTTGACACTTTCTGTACACTGGGGTTAAGGGCTGAGTGTGTGGGCTCTTCTGAGCCTTGCTGTTACAAGGAGATTCAGTTGTCTGAAAAAACGCTTTTATTTCGGGCTGAAAAACACGTTTTGAAAAGTGTGATGTTACTGCCCCATAACTTACATGGGGTTGACCAAACTTGCAGAAACATGTTTATTTCTGCTGAAAAACACGTTTTGACACTTTCTGTACACTGGGGTTAAGGGCTGAGTGCGTGGGCTCTTCTGAGCCTTGCTGTTACAAGGAGATTCAGTTGTCTGAAAAAACGCGTTTATTTCGGGCTGAAAAACACGTTTTGAAAAGTGTGATGTTACTGCCCCATAACTTACATGGGGTTGACCAAACTTGCAGAAACATGTTTATTTCTGCTGAAAAACACGTTTTGACCCTTTCTGCACACTGGGGTTAAGGGCTGAGTGTGTTGGCACTTCTGAGCCTTGCTGTTACAAGTATATTCAGCTGTCTGAAAAAACGTGTTTATTTCGGGCTGAAAAACACGTTTTGAAAAGTGTGATGTTACTGCCCCATAACTTACATGGGGTTGACCAAACTTGCAGAAACATGTTCATTTCTGCTGAAAAACACGTTTTGACACTTTCTGTACACTGGGGTTAATGGCTGAGTGTGTGGGCTCTTCTGAGCCTTGCTGTTACAAGGAGATTCATTTGCCTGAAAAAACGCGTTTATTTCGGGCTGAAAAACACGTTTTGAAAAGTGTGATGTTACTGCCCCATAACTTACATGGGGTTGACAAAACTTGCAGAAACATGTTTATTTCTGCAGAAAAACACGTTTTGACCCTTTCTGCACACTGGGGTTAAGGGTTGAGTGTGTGGGCACTTCTGAGCATTGCTGTTACAAGTAGATTCAGTTGTCTGAAAAAACGCGTTTATTTCGGGCTGAAAAACACGTTTTGAAAACTGTGATGTTACTGCCCCATAACTTACATGGGGTTGACCAAACTTACAGAAACATGTTTATTTCTGCTGAAAAACACGTTTTGACCCTTTCTGCACACTGGGGTTAAGGGCTGAGTGTGTGGGCTCTTTTGAGCCTTGCTGTTACAAGGAGATTCAGTTGCCTGAAAAAACGTGTTTATTTCGGGCTGAAAAACACGTTTTGAAAAGTGTGATGTTACTGCCCCATAACTTACATGGGGTTGACCAAACTTGCAGAAACATGTTTATTTCTGCTGAAAAACACGTTTTGACCCTTTCTGCACACTGGGGTTAAGGGCTGAGTGTGTTGGCACTTCTGAGCCTTGCTGTTACAAGTATATTCAGCTGTCTGAAAAAACGTGTTTATTTCGGGCTGAAAAACACGTTTTGAAAAGTGTGATGTTACTGCCCCATAACTTACATGGGGTTGACCAAACTTGCAGAAACATGTTTATTTCTGCTGAAAAACACGTTTTGACACTTTCTGTACACTGGGGTTAAGGGCTGAGTGTGTGGGCTCTTCTGAGCCTTGCTGTTACAAGGAGATTCATTTGCCTGAAAAAACGCGTTTATTTCGGGCTGAAAAACACGTTTTGAAAAGTGTGATGTTACTGCCCCATAACTTACATGGGGTTGACCAAACTTGCAGAAACATGTTTATTTCTGCTGAAAAACACGTTTTGACCCTTTCTGCACACTGGGGTTAAGGGCTGAGTGTGTTGGCACTTCTGAGCCTTGCTGTTACAAGTAGATTCAGCTGTCTGAAAAAACGTATTTCGGGCTGAAAAACACGTTTTGAAAAGTGTGATGTTACTGCCCCATAACTTACATGGGGTTGACCAAACTTGCAGAAACATGTTTATTTCTGCTGAAAAACACGTTTTGACAATTTCTGCACACTGGGGTTAAGGGCTGAGTGTGTGGGCTCTTTTGAGCCTTGCTGTTACAAGGAGATTCAGTTGCCTGAAAAAACGCGTTTATTTCGGGCTGAAAAACACGTTTTGAAAAGTGTGATGTTACTGCCCCATAACTTACATGGGGTTGACCAAACTTGCAGAAACATGTTTATTTCTGCTGAAAAACACGTTTTGACACTTTCTGTACACTGGGGTTAAGGGTTGAGTGTGTGGGCACTTCTGAGCCTTGCTGTTACAAGTAGATTCAGTTGCCTGAAAAAACGCGTTTATTTCTGGCTGAAAAACACGTTTTGAAAAGTATGATGTTACTGCCCCATAACTTACATGGGGTTGACCAAACTTGCAGAAACATGTTTATTTCTGCTGAAAAACACGTTTTGACCCTTTCTGCACACTGGGGTTAAGGGCTGAGTGTGTTAGCTCTTCTGAGCCTTGCTGTTACAAGTAGATTCAGCAGTCTGAAAAAACGTGTTTATTTCGGGCTGAAAAACACTTTTTGAAAAGTGTGATGTTACTGCCCCATAACTTACATGGGGTTGACAAAACTTGCAGAAACATGTTTATTTCTGCAGAAAAACACGTTTTGACCCTTTCTGCACACTGGGGTTAAGGGTTGAGTGTGTGGGCACTTCTGAGCATTGCTGTTACAAGTAGATTCAGTTGTCTGAAAAAACGCGTTTATTTCGGGCTGAAAAACACGTTTTGAAAACTGTGATGTTACTGCCCTATAACTTACATGGTGTTGACCAAACTTGCAGAAACATGTTTATTTCTGCTGAAAAACACGTTTTGACCCTTTCTGCACACTGGGGTTAAGGGCTGAGTGTGTTGGCACTTCTGAGCCTTGCTGTTACAAGTAGATTCAGCTGTCTGAAAAAACGTGTTTATTTCGGGCTGAAAAACACGTTTTGAAAAGTGTGATGTTACTGCCCCATAACTTACATGGGGTTGACCAAACTTGCAGAAACATGTTTATTTCTGCTGAAAAACACGTTTTGACAATTTCTGCACACTGGGGTTAAGGGCTGAGTGTGTGGGCTCTTTTGAGCCTTGCTGTTACAAGGAGATTCAGTTGCCTGAAAAAACGCGTTTATTTCGGGCTGAAAAACACGTTTTGAAAAGTGTAATGTTACTGCCCCATAACTTACATGGGGTTGACCAAACTTGCAGAAACATGTTTATTTCAGCTGAAAAACACGTTTTGACACTTTCTGTACACTGGGGTTAAGGGCTGAGTGTGTGGGCTCTTCTGAGCCTTGCTGTTACAAGGAGATTCAGTTGTCTGAAAAAACGCGTTTATTTCGGGCTGAAAAACACGTTTTGAAAAGTGTGATGTTACTGCCCCATAACTTACATGGGGTTGACCAAACTTGCAGAAACATGTTTATTTCTGCTGAAAAACACGTTTTGACCCTTTCTGCACACTGGGGTTAAGGGTTGAGTGTGTGGGCATTTCTGAGCCTTGCTGTTACAAGTAGATTCAGTTGTCTGAAAAAACGCGTTTATTTCGGGCTGAAAAACACGTTTTGAAAAGTGTGATGTTACTGCCCCATAACTTACATGGGGTTGACCAAACTTGCAGAAACATGTTTATTTCTGCTGAAAAACACGTTTTGACCCTTTCTGCACACTGGGGTTAAGGGCTGAGTGTGTTGGCACTTCTGAGCCTTGCTGTTACAAGTAGATTCAGCTGTCTGAAAAAACGCGTTTATTTCGGGCTGAAAAACACGTTTTGAAAAGTGTGATGTTACTGCCCCATAACTTACATGGGGTTGACCAAACTTGCAGAAACATGTTTATTTCTGCTGAAAAACACGTTTTGACAATTTCTGCACACTGGGGTTAAGGGCTGAGTGTGTGGGCTCTTTTGAGCCTTGCTGTTACAAGGAGATTCAGTTGCCTGAAAAAACGCGTTTATTTCGGGCTGAAAAACACGTTTTGAAAAGTGTGATGTTACTGCTCCATAACTTACATGGGGTTGACCAAACTTGCAGAAACATGTTTATTTCTGCTGAAAAACACGTTTTGACACTTTCTGTACACTGGGGTTAAGGGTTGAGTGTGTGGGCACTTCTGAGCCTTGCTGTTACAAGTAGATTCAGTTGCCTGAAAAAACGCGTTTATTTCTGGCTGAAAAACACGTTTTGAAAAGTGTGACGTTATTGCCCCATAACTTACATGGGGTTGACCAAACTTGCAGAAACATGTTTATTTCTGCTGAAAAACACGTTTTGACCCTTTCTGCACACTGGGGTTAAGGGCTGAGTGTGTTGGCACTTCTGAGCCTTGCTGTTACAAGTAGATTCAGCTGTCTGAAAAAAACGTGTTTATTTCGGGCTGAAAAACACGTTTTGAAAAGTGTGATGTTACTGCCCCATAACTTACATGGGGTTGACCAAACTTGCAGAAACATGTTTATTTCTGCTGAAAAACACGTTTTGACCCTTTCTGCACACTGGGGTTAAGGGTTGAGTGTGTGGGCACTTCTGAGCCTTGCTGTTACAAGTAGATTCAGTTGTCTGAAAAAACGCGTTTATTTCGGGCTGAAAAACACGTTTTGAAAAGTATGATGTTACTGCCCCATAACTTACATGGGGTTGACCAAACTTACAGAAACATGTTTATTTCTGCTGAAAAACATGTTTTGACCCTTTCAGCACACTGGGGTTAAGGGCTGAGTGTGTTGGCTCTTCTGAGCCTTGCTGTTACAAGTAGATTCAGCTGTCTGAAAAAACGTGTTTATTTCGGGCTGAAAAACACGTTTTGAAAAGTGTGATGTTACTGCCCCCTAACTTACATGGGGTTGACCAAACTTGCAGAAACATGTTTATTTCTGCTGAAAAACACGTTTTGACAATTTCTGCACACTGGGGTTAAGGGCTGAGTGTGTGGGCTCTTTTGAGCCTTGCTGTTACAAGGAGATTCAGTTGCCTGAAAAAACGCGTTTATTTCGGGCTGAAAAACACGTTTTGAAAAGTGTGATGTTACTGCCCCATAACTTACATGGGGTTGACCAAACTTGCAGAAACATGTTTATTTCTGCTGAAAAACACGTTTTGACCCTTTCTGCACACTGGGGTTAAGGGCTGAGTGTGTTGGCTCTTCTGAGCCTTGCTGTTACAAGTAGATTCAGCTGTCTGAAAAAACGTGTTTATTTCGGGCTGAAAAACACTTTTTGAAAAGTGTGATGTTACTGCCCCATAACTTACATGGGGTTGACAAAACTTGCAGAAACATGTTTATTTCTGCAGAAAAACACGTTTTGACCCTTTCTGCACACTGGGGTTAAGGGTTGAGTGTGTGGGCACTTCTGAGCATTGCTGTTACAAGTAGATTCAGTTGTCTGAAAAAACGCGTTTATTTCGGGCTGAAAAACACGTTTTGAAAACTGTGATGTTACTGCCCCATAACTTACATGGTGTTGACCAAACTTGCAGAAACATGTTTATTTCTGCTGAAAAACACGTTTTGACCCTTTCTGCACACTGGGGTTAAGGGCTGAGTGTGTTGGCACTTCTGAGCCTTGCTGTTACAAGTAGATTCAGCTGTCTGAAAAAACGTGTTTATTTCGGGCTGAAAAACACGTTTTGAAAAGTGTGATGTTACTGCCCCATAACTTACATGGGGTTGACCAAACTTGCAGAAACATGTTTATTTCTGCTGAAAAACACGTTTTGACCCTTTCTGCACACTGGGGTTAAGGGCTGAGTGTGTTGGCACTTCTGAGCCTTGCTGTTACAAGTAGATTCAGCTGTCTGAAAAAACGTGTTTATTTCGGGCTGAAAAACACGTTTTGAAAAGTGTGATGTTACTGCCCCATAACTTACATGGGGTTGACCAAACTTGCAGAAACATGTTTATTTCAGCTGAAAAACACGTTTTGACACTTTCTGTACACTGGGGTTAAGGGCTGAGTGTGTGGGCTCTTCTGAGCCTTGCTGTTACAAGGAGATTCAGTTGTCTGAAAAAACGCGTTTATTTCGGGCTGAAAAACACGTTTTGAAAAGTGTGATGTTACTGCCCCATAACTTATATGGGGTTGACCAAACTTGCAGAAACATGTTTATTTCTGCTGAAAAACACGTTTTGACCCTTTCTGCACACTGGGGTTAAGGGTTGAGTGTGTGGGCATTTCTGAGCCTTGCTGTTACAAGTAGATTCAGTTGTCTGAAAAAACGCGTTTATTTCGGGCTGAAAAACACGTTTTGAAAAGTGTGATGTTACTGCCCCATAACTTACATGGGGTTGACCAAACTTGCAGAAACATGTTTATTTCTGCTGAAAAACACGATTTGACCCTTTCTGCACACTGGGGTTAAGGGCTGAGTGTGTTGGCACTTCTGAGCCTTGCTGTTACAAGTAGATTCAGCTGTCTGAAAAAACGTGTTTATTTCGGGCTGAAAAACACGTTTTGAAAAGTGTGATGTTACTGCCCCATAACTTACATGGGGTTGACCAAACTTGCAGAAACATGTTTATTTCTGCTGAAAAACACGTTTTGACCCTTTCTGCACACTGGGGTTAAGGGCTGAGTGTGTTGGCACTTCTGAGCCTTGCTGTTACAAGTAGATTCAGCTGTCTGAAAAAACGTATTTCGGGCTGAAAAACACGTTTTGAAAAGTGTGATGTTACTGCCCCATAACTTACATGGGGTTGACCAAACATGCAGAAACATGTTTATTTCTGCTGAAAAACACGTTTTGACAATTTCTGCACACTGGGGTTAAGGGCTGAGTGTGTGGGCTCTTTTGAGCCTTGCTGTTACAAGGAGATTCAGTTGCCTGAAAAAACGCGTTTATTTCGGGCTGAAAAACACGTTTTGAAAAGTGTGATGTTACTGCCCCATAACTTACATGGGGTTGACCAAACTTGCAGAAACATGTTTATTTCTGCTGAAAAACACGTTTTGACACTTTCTGTACACTGGGGTTAAGGGCTGAGTGTGTGGGCTCTTCTGAGCCTTGCTGTTACAAGGAGATTCAGTTGCCTGAAAAAACGCGTTTATTTCGGGCTGAAAAACACGTTTTGAAAAGTGTGATGTTACTGCCCCATAACTTACATGGGGTTGACCAAACTTGCAGAAACATGTTTATTTCTGCTGAAAAACACGTTTTGACCCTTTCTGCACACTGGGGTTAAGGGCTGAGTGTGTTGGCACTTCTGAGCCTTGCTGTTACAAGTAGATTCAGTTGCCTGAAAAAACGCGTTTATTTCTGGCTGAAAAACACGTTTTGAAAAGTATGATGTTACTGCCCCATAACTTACATGGGGTTGACCAAACTTGCAGAAACATGTTTATTTCTGCTGAAAAACACGTTTTGACCCTTTCTGCACACTGGGGTTAAGGGCTGAGTGTGTTAGCTCTTCTGAGCCTTGCTGTTACAAGTAGATTCAGCAGTCTGAAAAAACGTGTTTATTTCGGGCTGAAAAACACTTTTTGAAAAGTGTGATGTTACTGCCCCATAACTTACATGGGGTTGACAAAACTTGCAGAAACATGTTTATTTCTGCAGAAAAACACGTTTTGACCCTTTCTGCACACTGGGGTTAAGGGTTGAGTGTGTGGGCACTTCTGAGCATTGCTGTTACAAGTAGATTCAGTTGTCTGAAAAAACGCGTTTATTTCGGGCTGAAAAACACGTTTTGAAAACTGTGATGTTACTGCCCCATAACTTACATGGTGTTGACCAAACTTGCAGAAACATGTTTATTTCTGCTGAAAAACACGTTTTGACCCTTTCTGCACACTGGGGTTAAGGGCTGAGTGTGTTGGCACTTCTGAGCCTTGCTGTTACAAGTAGATTCAGCTGTCTGAAAAAACGTGTTTATTTCGGGCTGAAAAACACGTTTTGAAAAGTGTGATGTTACTGCCCCATAACTTACATGGGGTTGACCAAACTTGCAGAAACATGTTTATTTCTGCTGAAAAACACGTTTTGACCCTTTCTGCACACTGGGGTTAAGGGCTGAGTGTGTTGGCACTTCTGAGCCTTGCTGTTACAAGTAGATTCAGCTGTCTGAAAAAACGTGTTTATTTCGGGCTGAAAAACACGTTTTGAAAAGTGTGATGTTACTGCCCCATAACTTACATGGGGTTGACCAAACTTGCAGAAACATGTTTATTTCAGCTGAAAACACGTTTTGACACTTTCTGTACACTGGGGTTAAGGGCTGAGTGTGTGGGCTCTTCTGAGCCTTGCTGTTACAAGGAGATTCAGTTGTCTGAAAAAACGCGTTTATTTCGGGCTGAAAAACACGTTTTGAAAAGTGTGATGTTACTGCCCCATAACTTACATGGGGTTGACCAAACTTGCAGAAACATGTTTATTTCTGCTGAAAAACACGTTTTGACCCTTTCTGCACACTGGGGTTAAGGGTTGAGTGTGTGGGCATTTCTGAGCCTTGCTGTTACAAGTAGATTCAGTTGTCTGAAAAAACGCGTTTATTTCGGGCTGAAAAACACGTTTTGAAAAGTGTGATGTTACTGCCCCATAACTTACATGGGGTTGACCAAACTTGCAGAAACATGTTTATTTCTGCTGAAAAACACGTTTTGACCCTTTCTGCACACTGGGGTTAAGGGCTGAGTGTGTTGGCACTTCTGAGCCTTACTGTTACAAGTAGATTCAGCTGTCTGAAAAAACGTGTTTATTTCGGGCTGAAAAACACGTTTTGAAAAGTGTAATGTTACTGCCCCATAACTTACATGGGGTTGACCAAACTTGCAGAAACATGTTTATTTCAGCTGAAAAACACGTTTTGACACTTTCTGTACACTGGGGTTAAGGGCTGAGTGTGTGGGCTCTTCTGAGCCTTGCTGTTACAAGGAGATTCAGTTGTCTGAAAAAACGCGTTTATTTCGGGCTGAAAAACACGTTTTGAAAAGTGTGATGTTACTGCCCCATAACTTACATGGGGTTGACCAAACTTGCAGAAACATGTTTATTTCTGCTGAAAAACACGTTTTGACCCTTTCTGCACACTGGGGTTAAGGGTTGAGTGTGTGGGCATTTCTGAGCCTTGCTGTTACAAGTAGATTCAGTTGTCTGAAAAAACGCGTTTATTTCGGGCTGAAAAACACGTTTTGAAAAGTGTGATGTTACTGCCCCATAACTTACATGGGGTTGACCAAACTTGCAGAAACATGTTTATTTCTGCTGAAAAACACGTTTTGACCCTTTCTGCACACTGGGGTTAAGGGCTGAGTGTGTTGGCACTTCTGAGCCTTGCTGTTACAAGTAGATTCAGCTGTCTGAAAAAACGCGTTTATTTCGGGCTGAAAAACACGTTTTGAAAAGTGTGATGTTACTGCCCCATAACTTACATGGGGTTGACCAAACTTGCAGAAACATGTTTATTTCTGCTGAAAAACACGTTTTGACAATTTCTGCACACTGG
The DNA here is from genome assembly GCF_040954835.1 of Lepisosteus oculatus. Lineage (NCBI taxonomy): Eukaryota > Metazoa > Chordata > Actinopteri > Semionotiformes > Lepisosteidae > Lepisosteus > Lepisosteus oculatus. The sequence goes on along the minus strand of NW_027167755.1, from coordinate 88,017 downwards.
GGTTAAGGGCTGAGTGTGTGGGCTCTTTTGAGCCTTGCTGTTACAAGGAGATTCAGTTGCCTGAAAAAACGCGTTTATTTCGGGCTGAAAAACACGTTTTGAAAAGTGTGATGTTACTGCTCCATAACTTACATGGGGTTGACCAAACTTGCAGAAACATGTTTATTTCTGCTGAAAAACACGTTTTGACACTTTCTGTACACTGGGGTTAAGGGTTGAGTGTGTGGGCACTTCTGAGCCTTGCTGTTACAAGTAGATTCAGTTGCCTGAAAAAACGCGTTTATTTCTGGCTGAAAAACACGTTTTGAAAAGTGTGACGTTATTGCCCCATAACTTACATGGGGTTGACCAAACTTGCAGAAACATGTTTATTTCTGCTGAAAAACACGTTTTGACCCTTTCTGCACACTGGGGTTAAGGGCTGAGTGTGTTGGCACTTCTGAGCCTTGCTGTTACAAGTAGATTCAGCTGTCTGAAAAAAACGTGTTTATTTCGGGCTGAAAAACACGTTTTGAAAAGTGTGATGTTACTGCCCCATAACTTACATGGGGTTGACCAAACTTGCAGAAACATGTTTATTTCTGCTGAAAAACACGTTTTGACCCTTTCTGCACACTGGGGTTAAGGGTTGAGTGTGTGGGCACTTCTGAGCCTTGCTGTTACAAGTAGATTCAGTTGTCTGAAAAAACGCGTTTATTTCGGGCTGAAAAACACGTTTTGAAAAGTATGATGTTACTGCCCCATAACTTACATGGGGTTGACCAAACTTACAGAAACATGTTTATTTCTGCTGAAAAACATGTTTTGACCCTTTCAGCACACTGGGGTTAAGGGCTGAGTGTGTTGGCTCTTCTGAGCCTTGCTGTTACAAGTAGATTCAGCTGTCTGAAAAAACGTGTTTATTTCGGGCTGAAAAACACGTTTTGAAAAGTGTGATGTTACTGCCCCCTAACTTACATGGGGTTGACCAAACTTGCAGAAACATGTTTATTTCTGCTGAAAAACACGTTTTGACAATTTCTGCACACTGGGGTTAAGGGCTGAGTGTGTGGGCTCTTTTGAGCCTTGCTGTTACAAGGAGATTCAGTTGCCTGAAAAAACGCGTTTATTTCGGGCTGAAAAACACGTTTTGAAAAGTGTGATGTTACTGCCCCATAACTTACATGGGGTTGACCAAACTTGCAGAAACATGTTTATTTCTGCTGAAAAACACGTTTTGACCCTTTCTGCACACTGGGGTTAAGGGCTGAGTGTGTTGGCTCTTCTGAGCCTTGCTGTTACAAGTAGATTCAGCTGTCTGAAAAAACGTGTTTATTTCGGGCTGAAAAACACTTTTTGAAAAGTGTGATGTTACTGCCCCATAACTTACATGGGGTTGACAAAACTTGCAGAAACATGTTTATTTCTGCAGAAAAACACGTTTTGACCCTTTCTGCACACTGGGGTTAAGGGTTGAGTGTGTGGGCACTTCTGAGCATTGCTGTTACAAGTAGATTCAGTTGTCTGAAAAAACGCGTTTATTTCGGGCTGAAAAACACGTTTTGAAAACTGTGATGTTACTGCCCCATAACTTACATGGTGTTGACCAAACTTGCAGAAACATGTTTATTTCTGCTGAAAAACACGTTTTGACCCTTTCTGCACACTGGGGTTAAGGGCTGAGTGTGTTGGCACTTCTGAGCCTTGCTGTTACAAGTAGATTCAGCTGTCTGAAAAAACGTGTTTATTTCGGGCTGAAAAACACGTTTTGAAAAGTGTGATGTTACTGCCCCATAACTTACATGGGGTTGACCAAACTTGCAGAAACATGTTTATTTCTGCTGAAAAACACGTTTTGACCCTTTCTGCACACTGGGGTTAAGGGCTGAGTGTGTTGGCACTTCTGAGCCTTGCTGTTACAAGTAGATTCAGCTGTCTGAAAAAACGTGTTTATTTCGGGCTGAAAAACACGTTTTGAAAAGTGTGATGTTACTGCCCCATAACTTACATGGGGTTGACCAAACTTGCAGAAACATGTTTATTTCAGCTGAAAAACACGTTTTGACACTTTCTGTACACTGGGGTTAAGGGCTGAGTGTGTGGGCTCTTCTGAGCCTTGCTGTTACAAGGAGATTCAGTTGTCTGAAAAAACGCGTTTATTTCGGGCTGAAAAACACGTTTTGAAAAGTGTGATGTTACTGCCCCATAACTTATATGGGGTTGACCAAACTTGCAGAAACATGTTTATTTCTGCTGAAAAACACGTTTTGACCCTTTCTGCACACTGGGGTTAAGGGTTGAGTGTGTGGGCATTTCTGAGCCTTGCTGTTACAAGTAGATTCAGTTGTCTGAAAAAACGCGTTTATTTCGGGCTGAAAAACACGTTTTGAAAAGTGTGATGTTACTGCCCCATAACTTACATGGGGTTGACCAAACTTGCAGAAACATGTTTATTTCTGCTGAAAAACACGATTTGACCCTTTCTGCACACTGGGGTTAAGGGCTGAGTGTGTTGGCACTTCTGAGCCTTGCTGTTACAAGTAGATTCAGCTGTCTGAAAAAACGTGTTTATTTCGGGCTGAAAAACACGTTTTGAAAAGTGTGATGTTACTGCCCCATAACTTACATGGGGTTGACCAAACTTGCAGAAACATGTTTATTTCTGCTGAAAAACACGTTTTGACCCTTTCTGCACACTGGGGTTAAGGGCTGAGTGTGTTGGCACTTCTGAGCCTTGCTGTTACAAGTAGATTCAGCTGTCTGAAAAAACGTGTTTATTTCGGGCTGAAAAACACGTTTTGAAAAGTGTGATGTTACTGCCCCATAACTTACATGGGGTTGACCAAACTTGCAGAAACATGTTTATTTCAGCTGAAAAACACGTTTTGACACTTTCTGTACACTGGGGTTAAGGGCTGAGTGTGTGGGCTCTTCTGAGCCTTGCTGTTACAAGGAGATTCAGTTGTCTGAAAAAACGCGTTTATTTCGGGCTGAAAAACACGTTTTGAAAAGTGTGATGTTACTGCCCCATAACTTACATGGGGTTGACCAAACTTGCAGAAACATGTTTATTTCTGCTGAAAAACACGTTTTGACCCTTTCTGCACACTGGGGTTAAGGGCTGAGTGTGTTGGCACTTCTGAGCCTTGCTGTTACAAGTAGATTCAGCTGTCTGAAAAAACGTGTTTATTTCGGGCTGAAAAACACGTTTTGAAAAGTGTGATGTTACTGCCCCATAACTTACATGGGGTTGACCAAACTTGCAGAAACATGTTTATTTCTGCTGAAAAACACATTTTGACACTTTCTGTACACTGGGGTTAAGTGCTGAGTGTGTGGGCTCTTCTGAGCCTTGCTGTTACAAGGAGATTCAGTTGTCTGAAAAATCGCTTTTATTTCGGGCTGAAAAACAGGTTTTGAAAAGTGTGATGTTACTGCCCCATAACTTACATGGGGTTGACCAAACTTGCAGAAACATGTTTATTTCTGCTGAAAAACACGTTTTGACACTTTCTGTACACTGGGGTTAAGGGCTGAGTGCGTGGGCTCTTCTGAGCCTTGCTGTTACAAGGAGATTCAGTTGTCTGAAAAAACGCGTTTATTTCGGGCTGAAAAACACGTTTTGAAAAGTGTGATGTTACTGCCCCATAACTTACATGGGGTTGACCAAACTTGCAGAAACATGTTTATTTCTGCTGAAAAACACGTTTTGACCCTTTCTGCACACTGGGGTTAAGGGTTGAGTGTGTGGGCATTTCTGAGCCTTGCTGTTACAAGTAGATTCAGTTGTCTGAAAAAACGCGTTTATTTCGGGCTGAAAAACACGTTTTGAAAAGTGTGATGTTACTGCCCCATAACTTACATGGGGTTGACCAAACTTGCAGAAACATGTTTATTTCTGCTGAAAAACACGTTTTGACCCTTTCTGCACACTGGGGTTAAGGGCTGAGTGTGTTGGCACTTCTGAGCCTTGCTGTTACAAGTAGATTCAGCTGTCTGAAAAAACGTGTTTATTTCGGGCTGAAAAACACGTTTTGAAAAGTGTGATGTTACTGCCCCATAACTTACATGGGGTTGACCAAACTTGCAGAAACATGTTTATTTCTGCTGAAAAACACGTTTTGACCCTTTCTGCACACTGGGGTTAAGGGCTGAGTGTGTTGGCACTTCTGAGCCTTACTGTTACAAGTAGATTCAGCTGTCTGAAAAAACGTGTTTATTTCGGGCTGAAAAACACGTTTTGAAAAGTGTAATGTTACTGCCCCATAACTTACATGGGGTTGACCAAACTTGCAGAAACATGTTTATTTCAGCTGAAAAACACGTTTTGACACTTTCTGTACACTGGGGTTAAGGGCTGAGTGTGTGGGCTCTTCTGAGCCTTGCTGTTACAAGGAGATTCAGTTGTCTGAAAAAACGCGTTTATTTCGGGCTGAAAAACACGTTTTGAAAAGTGTGATGTTACTGCCCCATAACTTACATGGGGTTGACCAAACTTGCAGAAACATGTTTATTTCTGCTGAAAAACACGTTTTGACCCTTTCTGCACACTGGGGTTAAGGGTTGAGTGTGTGGGCATTTCTGAGCCTTGCTGTTACAAGTAGATTCAGTTGTCTGAAAAAACGCGTTTATTTCGGGCTGAAAAACACGTTTTGAAAAGTGTGATGTTACTGCCCCATAACTTACATGGGGTTGACCAAACTTGCAGAAACATGTTTATTTCTGCTGAAAAACACGTTTTGACCCTTTCTGCACACTGGGGTTAAGGGCTGAGTGTGTTGGCACTTCTGAGCCTTGCTGTTACAAGTAGATTCAGCTGTCTGAAAAAACGTGTTTATTTCGGGCTGAAAAACACGTTTTGAAAAGTGTGATGTTACTGCCCCATAACTTACATGGGGTTGACCAAACTTGCAGAAACATGTTTATTTCAGCTGAAAAACACGTTTTGACACTTTCTGTACACTGGGGTTAAGGGCTGAGTGTGTGGGCTCTTCTGAGCCTTGCTGTTACAAGGAGATTCAGTTGTCTGAAAAAACGCGTTTATTTCGGGCTGAAAAACACGTTTTGAAAAGTGTGATGTTACTGCCCCATAACTTACATGGGGTTGACCAAACTTGCAGAAACATGTTTATTTCTGCTGAAAAACACGTTTTGACCCTTTCTGCACACTGGGGTTAAGGGCTGAGTGTGTTGGCACTTCTGAGCCTTGCTGTTACAAGTAGATTCAGCTGTCTGAAAAAACGTGTTTATTTCGGGCTGAAAAACACGTTTTGAAAAGTGTGATGTTACTGCCCCATAACTTACATGGGGTTGACCAAACTTGCAGAAACATGTTTATTTCTGCTGAAAAACACATTTTGACACTTTCTGTACACTGGGGTTAAGTGCTGAGTGTGTGGGCTCTTCTGAGCCTTGCTGTTACAAGGAGATTCAGTTGTCTGAAAAATCGCTTTTATTTCGGGCTGAAAAACAGGTTTTGAAAAGTGTGATGTTACTGCCCCATAACTTACATGGGGTTGACCAAACTTGCAGAAACATGTTTATTTCTGCTGAAAAACACGTTTTGACACTTTCTGTACACTGGGGTTAAGGGCTGAGTGCGTGGGCTCTTCTGAGCCTTGCTGTTACAAGGAGATTCAGTTGTCTGAAAAAACGCGTTTATTTCGGGCTGAAAAACACGTTTTGAAAAGTGTGATGTTACTGCCCCATAACTTACATGGGGTTGACCAAACTTGCAGAAACATGTTTATTTCTGCTGAAAAACACGTTTTGACCCTTTCTGCACACTGGGGTTAAGGGTTGAGTGTGTGGGCATTTCTGAGCCTTGCTGTTACAAGTAGATTCAGTTGTCTGAAAAAACGCGTTTATTTCGGGCTGAAAAACACGTTTTGAAAAGTGTGATGTTACTGCCCCATAACTTACATGGGGTTGACCAAACTTGCAGAAACATGTTTATTTCTGCTGAAAAACACGTTTTGACCCTTTCTGCACACTGGGGTTAAGGGCTGAGTGTGTTGGCACTTCTGAGCCTTGCTGTTACAAGTAGATTCAGCTGTCTGAAAAAACGTGTTTATTTCGGGCTGAAAAACACGTTTTGAAAAGTGTGATGTTACTGCCCCATAACTTACATGGGGTTGACCAAACTTGCAGAAACATGTTTATTTCTGCTGAAAAACACGTTTTGACCCTTTCTGCACACTGGGGTTAAGGGCTGAGTGTGTTGGCACTTCTGAGCCTTACTGTTACAAGTAGATTCAGCTGTCTGAAAAAACGTGTTTATTTCGGGCTGAAAAACACGTTTTGAAAAGTGTAATGTTACTGCCCCATAACTTACATGGGGTTGACCAAACTTGCAGAAACATGTTTATTTCAGCTGAAAAACACGTTTTGACACTTTCTGTACACTGGGGTTAAGGGCTGAGTGTGTGGGCTCTTCTGAGCCTTGCTGTTACAAGGAGATTCAGTTGTCTGAAAAAACGCGTTTATTTCGGGCTGAAAAACACGTTTTGAAAAGTGTGATGTTACTGCCCCATAACTTACATGGGGTTGACCAAACTTGCAGAAACATGTTTATTTCTGCTGAAAAACACGTTTTGACCCTTTCTGCACACTGGGGTTAAGGGTTGAGTGTGTGGGCATTTCTGAGCCTTGCTGTTACAAGTAGATTCAGTTGTCTGAAAAAACGCGTTTATTTCGGGCTGAAAAACACGTTTTGAAAAGTGTGATGTTACTGCCCCATAACTTACATGGGGTTGACCAAACTTGCAGAAACATGTTTATTTCTGCTGAAAAACACGTTTTGACCCTTTCTGCACACTGGGGTTAAGGGCTGAGTGTGTTGGCACTTCTGAGCCTTGCTGTTACAAGTAGATTCAGCTGTCTGAAAAAACGCGTTTATTTCGGGCTGAAAAACACGTTTTGAAAAGTGTGATGTTACTGCCCCATAACTTACATGGGGTTGACCAAACTTGCAGAAACATGTTTATTTCTGCTGAAAAACACGTTTTGACAATTTCTGCACACTGGGGTTAAGGGCTGAGTGTGTGGGCTCTTTTGAGCCTTGCTGTTACAAGGAGATTCAGTTGCCTGAAAAAACGCGTTTATTTCGGGCTGAAAAACACGTTTTGAAAAGTGTGATGTTACTGCTCCATAACTTACATGGGGTTGACCAAACTTGCAGAAACATGTTTATTTCTGCTGAAAAACACGTTTTGACACTTTCTGTACACTGGGGTTAAGGGTTGAGTGTGTGGGCACTTCTGAGCCTTGCTGTTACAAGTAGATTCAGTTGCCTGAAAAAACGCGTTTATTTCTGGCTGAAAAACACGTTTTGAAAAGTGTGACGTTATTGCCCCATAACTTACATGGGGTTGACCAAACTTGCAGAAACATGTTTATTTCTGCTGAAAAACACGTTTTGACCCTTTCTGCACACTGGGGTTAAGGGCTGAGTGTGTTGGCACTTCTGAGCCTTGCTGTTACAAGTAGATTCAGCTGTCTGAAAAAAACGTGTTTATTTCGGGCTGAAAAACACGTTTTGAAAAGTGTGATGTTACTGCCCCATAACTTACATGGGGTTGACGAAACTTGCAGAAACATGTTTATTTCTGCTGAAAAACACGTTTTGACCCTTTCTGCACACTGGGGTTAAGGGTTGAGTGTGTGGGCACTTCTGAGCCTTGCTGTTACAAGTAGATTCAGTTGTCTGAAAAAACGCGTTTATTTCGGGCTGAAAAACACGTTTTGAAAAGTATGATGTTACTGCCCCATAACTTACATGGGGTTGACCAAACTTACAGAAACATGTTTATTTCTGCTGAAAAACATGTTTTGACCCTTTCAGCACACTGGGGTTAAGGGCTGAGTGTGTTGGCTCTTCTGAGCCTTGCTGTTACAAGTAGATTCAGCTGTCTGAAAAAACGTGTTTATTTCGGGCTGAAAAACACGTTTTGAAAAGTGTGATGTTACTGCCCCCTAACTTACATGGGGTTGACCAAACTTGCAGAAACATGTTTATTTCTGCTGAAAAACACGTTTTGACAATTTCTGCACACTGGGGTTAAGGGCTGAGTGTGTGGGCTCTTTTGAGCCTTGCTGTTACAAGGAGATTCAGTTGCCTGAAAAAACGCGTTTATTTCGGGCTGAAAAACACGTTTTGAAAAGTGTGATGTTACTGCCCCATAACTTACATGGGGTTGACCAAACTTGCAGAAACATGTTTATTTCTGCTGAAAAACACGTTTTGACCCTTTCTGCACACTGGGGTTAAGGGCCGAGTGTGTTGGCTCTTCTGAGCCTTGCTGTTACAAGTAGATTCAGCTGTCTGAAAAAACGTGTTTATTTCGGGCTGAAAAACACTTTTTGAAAAGTGTGATGTTACTGCCCCATAACTTACATGGGGTTGACAAAACTTGCAGAAACATGTTTATTTCTGCAGAAAAACACGTTTTGACCCTTTCTGCACACTGGGGTTAAGGGTTGAGTGTGTGGGCACTTCTGAGCATTGCTGTTACAAGTAGATTCAGTTGTCTGAAAAAACGCGTTTATTTCGGGCTGAAAAACACGTTTTGAAAACTGTGATGTTACTGCCCCATAACTTACATGGTGTTGACCAAACTTGCAGAAACATGTTTATTTCTGCTGAAAAACACGTTTTGACCCTTTCTGCACACTGGGGTTAAGGGCTGAGTGTGTTGGCACTTCTGAGCCTTGCTGTTACAAGTAGATTCAGCTGTCTGAAAAAACGTGTTTATTTCGGGCTGAAAAACACGTTTTGAAAAGTGTGATGTTACTGCCCCATAACTTACATGGGGTTGACCAAACTTGCAGAAACATGTTTATTTCTGCTGAAAAACACGTTTTGACCCTTTCTGCACACTGGGGTTAAGGGCTGAGTGTGTTGGCACTTCTGAGCCTTGCTGTTACAAGTAGATTCAGCTGTCTGAAAAAACGTGTTTATTTCGGGCTGAAAAACACGTTTTGAAAAGTGTGATGTTACTGCCCCATAACTTACATGGGGTTGACCAAACTTGCAGAAACATGTTTATTTCAGCTGAAAAACACGTTTTGACACTTTCTGTACACTGGGGTTAAGGGCTGAGTGTGTGGGCTCTTCTGAGCCTTGCTGTTACAAGGAGATTCAGTTGTCTGAAAAAACGCGTTTATTTCGGGCTGAAAAACACGTTTTGAAAAGTGTGATGTTACTGCCCCATAACTTATATGGGGTTGACCAAACTTGCAGAAACATGTTTATTTCTGCTGAAAAACACGTTTTGACCCTTTCTGCACACTGGGGTTAAGGGTTGAGTGTGTGGGCATTTCTGAGCCTTGCTGTTACAAGTAGATTCAGTTGTCTGAAAAAACGCGTTTATTTCGGGCTGAAAAACACGTTTTGAAAAGTGTGATGTTACTGCCCCATAACTTACATGGGGTTGACCAAACTTGCAGAAACATGTTTATTTCTGCTGAAAAACACGATTTGACCCTTTCTGCACACTGGGGTTAAGGGCTGAGTGTGTTGGCACTTCTGAGCCTTGCTGTTACAAGTAGATTCAGCTGTCTGAAAAAACGTGTTTATTTCGGGCTGAAAAACACGTTTTGAAAAGTGTGATGTTACTGCCCCATAACTTACATGGGGTTGACCAAACTTGCAGAAACATGTTTATTTCTGCTGAAAAACACGTTTTGACCCTTTCTGCACACTGGGGTTAAGGGCTGAGTGTGTTGGCACTTCTGAGCCTTGCTGTTACAAGTAGATTCAGCTGTCTGAAAAAACGTGTTTATTTCGGGCTGAAAAACACGTTTTGAAAAGTGTGATGTTACTGCCCCATAACTTACATGGGGTTGACCAAACTTGCAGAAACATGTTTATTTCAGCTGAAAAACACGTTTTGACACTTTCTGTACACTGGGGTTAAGGGCTGAGTGTGTGGGCTCTTCTGAGCCTTGCTGTTACAAGGAGATTCAGTTGTCTGAAAAAACGCGTTTATTTCGGGCTGAAAAACACGTTTTGAAAAGTGTGATGTTACTGCCCCATAACTTACATGGGGTTGACCAAACTTGCAGAAACATGTTTATTTCTGCTGAAAAACACGTTTTGACCCTTTCTGCACACTGGGGTTAAGGGCTGAGTGTGTTGGCACTTCTGAGCCTTGCTGTTACAAGTAGATTCAGCTGTCTGAAAAAACGTGTTTATTTCGGGCTGAAAAACACGTTTTGAAAAGTGTGATGTTACTGCCCCATAACTTACATGGGGTTGACCAAACTTGCAGAAACATGTTTATTTCTGCTGAAAAACACATTTTGACACTTTCTGTACACTGGGGTTAAGTGCTGAGTGTGTGGGCTCTTCTGAGCCTTGCTGTTACAAGGAGATTCAGTTGTCTGAAAAATCGCTTTTATTTCGGGCTGAAAAACAGGTTTTGAAAAGTGTGATGTTACTGCCCCATAACTTACATGGGGTTGACCAAACTTGCAGAAACATGTTTATTTCTGCTGAAAAACACGTTTTGACACTTTCTGTACACTGGGGTTAAGGGCTGAGTGCGTGGGCTCTTCTGAGCCTTGCTGTTACAAGGAGATTCAGTTGTCTGAAAAAACGCGTTTATTTCGGGCTGAAAAACACGTTTTGAAAAGTGTGATGTTACTGCCCCATAACTTACATGGGGTTGACAAAACTTGCAGAAACATGTTTATTTCTGCAGAAAAACACGTTTTGACCCTTTCTGCACACTGGGGTTAAGGGTTGAGTGTGTGGGCACTTCTGAGCATTGCTGTTACAAGTAGATTCAGTTGTCTGAAAAAACGCGTTTATTTCGGGCTGAAAAACACGTTTTGAAAACTGTGATGTTACTGCCCCATAACTTACATGGGGTTGACCAAACTTACAGAAACATGTTTATTTCTGCTGAAAAACACGTTTTGACCCTTTCTGCACACTGGGGTTAAGGGCTGAGTGTGTGGGCTCTTTTGAGCCTTGCTGTTACAAGGAGATTCAGTTGCCTGAAAAAACGTGTTTATTTCGGGCTGAAAAACACGTTTTGAAAAGTGTGATGTTACTGCCCCATAACTTACATGGGGTTGACCAAACTTGCAGAAACATGTTTATTTCTGCTGAAAAACACGTTTTGACCCTTTCTGCACACTGGGGTTAAGGGCTGAGTGTGTTGGCACTTCTGAGCCTTGCTGTTACAAGTATATTCAGCTGTCTGAAAAAACGTGTTTATTTCGGGCTGAAAAACACGTTTTGAAAAGTGTGATGTTACTGCCCCATAACTTACATGGGGTTGACCAAACTTGCAGAAACATGTTTATTTCTGCTGAAAAACACGTTTTGACACTTTCTGTACACTGGGGTTAAGGGCTGAGTGTGTGGGCTCTTCTGAGCCTTGCTGTTACAAGGAGATTCATTTGCCTGAAAAAACGCGTTTATTTCGGGCTGAAAAACACGTTTTGAAAAGTGTGATGTTACTGCCCCATAACTTACATGGGGTTGACCAAACTTGCAGAAACATGTTTATTTCTGCTGAAAAACACGTTTTGACCCTTTCTGCACACTGGGGTTAAGGGCTGAGTGTGTTGGCACTTCTGAGCCTTGCTGTTACAAGTAGATTCAGCTGTCTGAAAAAACGTATTTCGGGCTGAAAAACACGTTTTGAAAAGTGTGATGTTACTGCCCCATAACTTACATGGGGTTGACCAAACTTGCAGAAACATGTTTATTTCTGCTGAAAAACACGTTTTGACAATTTCTGCACACTGGGGTTAAGGGCTGAGTGTGTGGGCTCTTTTGAGCCTTGCTGTTACAAGGAGATTCAGTTGCCTGAAAAAACGCGTTTATTTCGGGCTGAAAAACACGTTTTGAAAAGTGTGATGTTACTGCCCCATAACTTACATGGGGTTGACCAAACTTGCAGAAACATGTTTATTTCTGCTGAAAAACACGTTTTGACACTTTCTGTACACTGGGGTTAAGGGTTGAGTGTGTGGGCACTTCTGAGCCTTGCTGTTACAAGTAGATTCAGTTGCCTGAAAAAACGCGTTTATTTCTGGCTGAAAAACACGTTTTGAAAAGTATGATGTTACTGCCCCATAACTTACATGGGGTTGACCAAACTTGCAGAAACATGTTTATTTCTGCTGAAAAACACGTTTTGACCCTTTCTGCACACTGGGGTTAAGGGCTGAGTGTGTTAGCTCTTCTGAGCCTTGCTGTTACAAGTAGATTCAGCTGTCTGAAAAAACGTGTTTATTTCGGGCTGAAAAACACTTTTTGAAAAGTGTGATGTTACTGCCCCATAACTTACATGGGGTTGACAAAACTTGCAGAAACATGTTTATTTCTGCAGAAAAACACGTTTTGACCCTTTCTGCACACTGGGGTTAAGGGTTGAGTGTGTGGGCACTTCTGAGCATTGCTGTTACAAGTAGATTCAGTTGTCTGAAAAAACGCGTTTATTTCGGGCTGAAAAACACGTTTTGAAAACTGTGATGTTACTGCCCCATAACTTACATGGTGTTGACCAAACTTGCAGAAACATGTTTATTTCTGCTGAAAAACACGTTTTGACCCTTTCTGCACACTGGGGTTAAGGGCTGAGTGTGTTGGCACTTCTGAGCCTTGCTGTTACAAGTAGATTCAGCTGTCTGAAAAAACGTGTTTATTTCGGGCTGAAAAACACGTTTTGAAAAGTGTGATGTTACTGCCCCATAACTTACATGGGGTTGACCAAACTTGCAGAAACATGTTTATTTCTGCTGAAAAACACGTTTTGACCCTTTCTGCACACTGGGGTTAAGGGCTGAGTGTGTTGGCACTTCTGAGCCTTGCTGTTACAAGTAGATTCAGCTGTCTGAAAAAACGTGTTTATTTCGGGCTGAAAAACACGTTTTGAAAAGTGTGATGTTACTGCCCCATAACTTACATGGGGTTGACCAAACTTGCAGAAACATGTTTATTTCAGCTGAAAACACGTTTTGACACTTTCTGTACACTGGGGTTAAGGGCTGAGTGTGTGGGCTCTTCTGAGCCTTGCTGTTACAAGGAGATTCAGTTGTCTGAAAAAACGTGTTTATTTCGGGCTGAAAAACACGTTTTGAAAAGTGTGATGTTACTGCCCCATAACTTACATGGGGTTGACCAAACTTGCAGAAACATGTTTATTTCTGCTGAAAAACACGTTTTGACCCTTTCTGCACACTGGGGTTAAGGGTTGAGTGTGTGGGCATTTCTGAGCCTTGCTGTTACAAGTAGATTCAGTTGTCTGAAAAAACGCGTTTATTTCGGGCTGAAAAACACGTTTTGAAAAGTGTGATGTTACTGCCCCATAACTTACATGGGGTTGACCAAACTTGCAGAAACATGTTTATTTCTGCTGAAAAACACGTTTTGACCCTTTCTGCACACTGGGGTTAAGGGCTGAGTGTGTTGGCACTTCTGAGCCTTGCTGTTACAAGTAGATTCAGCTGTCTGAAAAAACGTGTTTATTTCGGGCTGAAAAACACGTTTTGAAAAGTGTGATGTTACTGCCCCATAACTTACATGGGGTTGACCAAACTTGCAGAAACATGTTTATTTCTGCTGAAAAACACGTTTTGACCCTTTCTGCACACTGGGGTTAAGGGCTGAGTGTGTTGGCACTTCTGAGCCTTACTGTTACAAGTAGATTCAGCTGTCTGAAAAAACGTGTTTATTTCGGGCTGAAAAACACGTTTTGAAAAGTGTAATGTTACTGCCCCATAACTTACATGGGGTTGACCAAACTTGCAGAAACATGTTTATTTCAGCTGAAAAACACGTTTTGACACTTTCTGTACACTGGGGTTAAGGGCTGAGTGTGTGGGCTCTTCTGAGCCTTGCTGTTACAAGGAGATTCAGTTGTCTGAAAAAACGCGTTTATTTCGGGCTGAAAAACACGTTTTTAAAAGTGTGATGTTACTGCCCCATAACTTACATGGGGTTGACCAAACTTGCAGAAACATGTTTATTTCTGCTGAAAAACACGTTTTGACCCTTTCTGCACACTGGGGTTAAGGGTTGAGTGTGTGGGCATTTCTGAGCCTTGCTGTTACAAGTAGATTCAGTTGTCTGAAAAAACGCGTTTATTTCGGGCTGAAAAACACGTTTTGAAAAGTGTGATGTTACTGCCCCATAACTTACATGGGGTTGACCAAACTTGCAGAAACATGTTTATTTCTGCTGAAAAACACGTTTTGACCCTTTCTGCACACTGGGGTTAAGGGCTGAGTGTGTTGGCACTTCTGAGCCTTGCTGTTACAAGTAGATTCAGCTGTCTGAAAAAACGCGTTTATTTCGGGCTGAAAAACACGTTTTGAAAAGTGTGATGTTACTGCCCCATAACTTACATGGGGTTGACCAAACTTGCAGAAACATGTTTATTTCTGCTGAAAAACACGTTTTGACAATTTCTGCACACTGGGGTTAAGGGCTGAGTGTGTGGGCTCTTTTGAGCCTTGCTGTTACAAGGAGATTCAGTTGCCTGAAAAAACGCGTTTATTTCGGGCTGAAAAACACGTTTTGAAAAGTGTGATGTTACTGCTCCATAACTTACATGGGGTTGACCAAACTTGCAGAAACATGTTTATTTCTGCTGAAAAACACGTTTTGACACTTTCTGTACACTGGGGTTAAGGGTTGAGTGTGTGGGCACTTCTGAGCCTTGCTGTTACAAGTAGATTCAGTTGCCTGAAAAAACGCGTTTATTTCTGGCTGAAAAACACGTTTTGAAAAGTGTGACGTTATTGCCCCATAACTTACATGGGGTTGACCAAACTTGCAGAAACATGTTTATTTCTGCTGAAAAACACGTTTTGACCCTTTCTGCACACTGGGGTTAAGGGCTGAGTGTGTTGGCACTTCTGAGCCTTGCTGTTACAAGTAGATTCAGCTGTCTGAAAAAAACGTGTTTATTTCGGGCTGAAAAACACGTTTTGAAAAGTGTGATGTTACTGCCCCATAACTTACATGGGGTTGACCAAACTTGCAGAAACATGTTTATTTCTGCTGAAAAACACGTTTTGACCCTTTCTGCACACTGGGGTTAAGGGTTGAGTGTGTGGGCACTTCTGAGCCTTGCTGTTACAAGTAGATTCAGTTGTCTGAAAAAACGCGTTTATTTCGGGCTGAAAAACACGTTTTGAAAAGTATGATGTTACTGCCCCATAACTTACATGGGGTTGACCAAACTTACAGAAACATGTTTATTTCTGCTGAAAAACATGTTTTGACCCTTTCAGCACACTGGGGTTAAGGGCTGAGTGTGTTGGCTCTTCTGAGCCTTGCTGTTACAAGTAGATTCAGCTGTCTGAAAAAACGTGTTTATTTCGGGCTGAAAAACACGTTTTGAAAAGTGTGATGTTACTGCCCCCTAACTTACATGGGGTTGACCAAACTTGCAGAAACATGTTTATTTCTGCTGAAAAACACGTTTTGACAATTTCTGCACACTGGGGTTAAGGGCTGAGTGTGTGGGCTCTTTTGAGCCTTGCTGTTACAAGGAGATTCAGTTGCCTGAAAAAACGCGTTTATTTCGGGCTGAAAAACACGTTTTGAAAAGTGTGATGTTACTGCCCCATAACTTACATGGGGTTGACCAAACTTGCAGAAACATGTTTATTTCTGCTGAAAAACACGTTTTGACCCTTTCTGCACACTGGGGTTAAGGGCTGAGTGTGTTGGCTCTTCTGAGCCTTGCTGTTACAAGTAGATTCAGCTGTCTGAAAAAACGTGTTTATTTCGGGCTGAAAAACACTTTTTGAAAAGTGTGATGTTACTGCCCCATAACTTACATGGGGTTGACAAAACTTGCAGAAACATGTTTATTTCTGCAGAAAAACACGTTTTGACCCTTTCTGCACACTGGGGTTAAGGGTTGAGTGTGTGGGCACTTCTGAGCATTGCTGTTACAAGTAGATTCAGTTGTCTGAAAAAACGCGTTTATTTCGGGCTGAAAAACACGTTTTGAAAACTGTGATGTTACTGCCCCATAACTTACATGGTGTTGACCAAACTTGCAGAAACATGTTTATTTCTGCTGAAAAACACGTTTTGACCCTTTCTGCACACTGGGGTTAAGGGCTGAGTGTGTTGGCACTTCTGAGCCTTGCTGTTACAAGTAGATTCAGCTGTCTGAAAAAACGTGTTTATTTCGGGCTGAAAAACACGTTTTGAAAAGTGTGATGTTACTGCCCCATAACTTACATGGGGTTGACCAAACTTGCAGAAACATGTTTATTTCTGCTGAAAAACACGTTTTGACCCTTTCTGCACACTGGGGTTAAGGGCTGAGTGTGTTGGCACTTCTGAGCCTTGCTGTTACAAGTAGATTCAGCTGTCTGAAAAAACGTGTTTATTTCGGGCTGAAAAACACGTTTTGAAAAGTGTGATGTTACTGCCCCATAACTTACATGGGGTTGACCAAACTTGCAGAAACATGTTTATTTCAGCTGAAAAACACGTTTTGACACTTTCTGTACACTGGGGTTAAGGGCTGAGTGTGTGGGCTCTTCTGAGCCTTGCTGTTACAAGGAGATTCAGTTGTCTGAAAAAACGCGTTTATTTCGGGCTGAAAAACACGTTTTGAAAAGTGTGATGTTACTGCCCCATAACTTATATGGGGTTGACCAAACTTGCAGAAACATGTTTATTTCTGCTGAAAAACACGTTTTGACCCTTTCTGCACACTGGGGTTAAGGGTTGAGTGTGTGGGCATTTCTGAGCCTTGCTGTTACAAGTAGATTCAGTTGTCTGAAAAAACGCGTTTATTTCGGGCTGAAAAACACGTTTTGAAAAGTGTGATGTTACTGCCCCATAACTTACATGGGGTTGACCAAACTTGCAGAAACATGTTTATTTCTGCTGAAAAACACGATTTGACCCTTTCTGCACACTGGGGTTAAGGGCTGAGTGTGTTGGCACTTCTGAGCCTTGCTGTTACAAGTAGATTCAGCTGTCTGAAAAAACGTGTTTATTTCGGGCTGAAAAACACGTTTTGAAAAGTGTGATGTTACTGCCCCATAACTTACATGGGGTTGACCAAACTTGCAGAAACATGTTTATTTCTGCTGAAAAACACGTTTTGACCCTTTCTGCACACTGGGGTTAAGGGCTGAGTGTGTTGGCACTTCTGAGCCTTGCTGTTACAAGTAGATTCAGCTGTCTGAAAAAACGTGTTTATTTCGGGCTGAAAAACACGTTTTGAAAAGTGTGATGTTACTGCCCCATAACTTACATGGGGTTGACCAAACTTGCAGAAACATGTTTATTTCAGCTGAAAAACACGTTTTGACACTTTCTGTACACTGGGGTTAAGGGCTGAGTGTGTGGGCTCTTCTGAGCCTTGCTGTTACAAGGAGATTCAGTTGTCTGAAAAAACGCGTTTATTTCGGGCTGAAAAACACGTTTTGAAAAGTGTGATGTTACTGCCCCATAACTTACATGGGGTTGACCAAACTTGCAGAAACATGTTTATTTCTGCTGAAAAACACGTTTTGACCCTTTCTGCACACTGGGGTTAAGGGCTGAGTGTGTTGGCACTTCTGAGCCTTGCTGTTACAAGTAGATTCAGCTGTCTGAAAAAACGTGTTTATTTCGGGCTGAAAAACACGTTTTGAAAAGTGTGATGTTACTGCCCCATAACTTACATGGGGTTGACCAAACTTGCAGAAACATGTTTATTTCTGCTGAAAAACACGTTTTGACACTTTCTGTACACTGGGGTTAAGTGCTGAGTGTGTGGGCTCTTCTGAGCCTTGCTGTTACAAGGAGATTCAGTTGTCTGAAAAATCGCTTTTATTTCGGGCTGAAAAACAGGTTTTGAAAAGTGTGATGTTACTGCCCCATAACTTACATGGGGTTGACCAAACTTGCAGAAACATGTTTATTTCTGCTGAAAAACACGTTTTGACACTTTCTGTACACTGGGGTTAAGGGCTGAGTGCGTGGGCTCTTCTGAGCCTTGCTGTTACAAGGAGATTCAGTTGTCTGAAAAAACGCGTTTATTTCGGGCTGAAAAACACGTTTTGAAAAGTGTGATGTTACTGCCCCATAACTTACATGGGGTTGACCAAACTTGCAGAAACATGTTTATTTCTGCTGAAAAACACGTTTTGCCCCTTTCTGCACACTGGGGTTAAGGGCTGAGTGTGTTGGCACTTCTGAGCCTTGCTGTTACAAGTATATTCAGCTGTCTGAAAAAACGTGTTTATTTCGGGCTGAAAAACACGTTTTAAAAAGTGTGATGTTACTGCCTCATAACTTACATGGGGGTGACCAAACTTGCAGAAACATGTTTATTTCTGCTGAAAAACACGTTTTGACCCTTTCTGCACACTGGGGTTAAGGGCTGAGTGTGTTGGCACTTCTGAGCCTTGCTGTTACAAGTATATTCAGCTGTCTGAAAAAACGTGTTTATTTCGGGCTGAAAAACACGTTTTGAAAAGTGTGATGTTACTGCCCCATAACTTACATGGGGTTGACCAAACTTGCAGAAACATGTTTATTTCTGCTGAAAAACACGTTTTGACACTTTCTGTACACTGGGGTTAAGGGCTGAGTGTGTGGGCTCTTCTGAGCCTTGCTGTTACAAGGAGATTCATTTGCCTGAAAAAACGCGTTTATTTCGGGCTGAAAAACACGTTTTGAAAAGTGTGATGTTACTGCCCCATAACTTACATGGGGTTGACCAAACTTACAGAAACATGTTTATTTCTGCTGAAAAACACGTTTTGACCCTTTCTGCACACTGGGGTTAAGGGCTGAGTGTGTTGGCTCTTCTGAGCCTTGCTGTTACAAGTAGATTCAGCTGTCTGAAAAAACGTATTTCGGGCTGAAAAACACGTTTTGAAAAGTGTGATGTTACTGCCCCATAACTTACATGGGGTTGACCAAACTTGCAGAAACATGTTTATTTCAGCTGAAAAACACGTTTTGACACTTTCTGTACACTGTGGTTAAGGGCTGAGTGTGTGGGCTCTTCTGAGCCTTGCTGTTACAAGGAGATTCAGTTGTCTGAAAAAACGCGTTTATTTCGGGCTGAAAAACACGTTTTGAAAAGTGTGATGTTACTGCCCCATAACTTACATGGGGTTGACCAAACTTGCAGAAACATGTTTATTTCTGCTGAAAAACACGTTTTGACCCTTTCTGCACACTGGGGTTAAGGGCTGAGTGTGTTGGCACTTCTGAGCCTTGCTGTTACAAGTAGATTCAGCTGTCTGAAAAAACGTGTTTATTTCGGGCTGAAAAACACGTTTTGAAAAGTGTGATGTTACTGCCCCATAACTTACATGGGGTTGACCAAACTTGCAGAAACATGTTTATTTCTGCTGAAAAACACGTTTTGACAATTTCTGCACACTGGGGTTAAGGGCTGAGTGTGTGGGCTCTTTTGAGCCTTGCTGTTACAAGGAGATTCAGTTGCCTGAAAAAACGCGTTTATTTCGGGCTGAAAAACACGTTTTGAAAAGTGTGATGTTACTGCCCCATAACTTACATGGGGTTGACCAAACTTGCAGAAACATGTTTATTTCTGCTGAAAAACACGTTTTGACACTTTCTGTACACTGGGGTTAAGGGTTGAGTGTGTGGGCACTTCTGAGCCTTGCTGTTACAAGTAGATTCAGTTGCCTGAAAAAACGCGTTTATTTCTGGCTGAAAAACACGTTTTGAAAAGTGTGATGTTATTGCCCCATAACTTACATGGGGTTGACCAAACTTGCAGAAACATGTTTATTTCTGCTGAAAAACACGTTTTGACCCTTTCTGCACACTGGGGTTAAGGGCTGAGTGTGTTGGCACTTCTGAGCCCTGCTGTTACAAGTAGATTCAGCTGTCTGAAAAAACGTGTTTATTTCGGGCTGAAAAACACGTTTTGAAAAGTGTGATGTTACTGCCCCATAACTTACATGGGGTTGACCAAACTTGCAGAAACATGTTTATTTCTGCTGAAAAACACGTTTTGACCCTTTCTGCACACTGGGGTTAAGGGTTGAGTGTGTGGGCACTTCTGAGCCTTGCTGTTACAAGTAGATTCAGTTGTCTGAAAAAACGCGTTTATTTCGGGCTGAAAAACACGTTTTGAAAAGTATGATGTTACTGCCCCATAACTTACATGGGGTTGACCAAACTTACAGAAACATGTTTATTTCTGCTGAAAAACATGTTTTGACCCTTTCAGCACACTGGGGTTAAGGGCTGAGTGTGTTGGCTCTTCTGAGCCTTGCTGTTACAAGTAGATTCAGCTGTCTGAAAAAACGTGTT
Source organism: Lepisosteus oculatus (assembly GCF_040954835.1). NCBI lineage: Eukaryota > Metazoa > Chordata > Actinopteri > Semionotiformes > Lepisosteidae > Lepisosteus > Lepisosteus oculatus. The sequence continues at coordinate 67,760 of NW_027167755.1, read as the reverse complement.
TATTTCGGGCTGAAAAACACGTTTTGAAAAGTGTGATGTTACTGCCCCATAACTTACATGGGGTTGACCAAACTTGCAGAAACATGTTTATTTCTGCTGAAAAACACGTTTTGACAATTTCTGCACACTGGGGTTAAGGGCTGAGTGTGTGGGCTCTTTTGAGCCTTGCTGTTACAAGGAGATTCAGTTGCCTGAAAAAACGCGTTTATTTCGGGCTGAAAAACACGTTTTGAAAAGTGTGATGTTACTGCCCCATAACTTACATGGGGTTGACCAAACTTGCAGAAACATGTTTATTTCTGCTGAAAAACACGTTTTGACCCTTTCTGCACACTGGGGTTAAGGGCTGAGTGTGTTGGCTCTTCTGAGCCTTGCTGTTACAAGTAGATTCAGCTGTCTGAAAAAACGTGTTTATTTCGGGCTGAAAAACACTTTTTGAAAAGTGTGATGTTACTGCCCCATAACTTACATGGGGTTGACAAAACTTGCAGAAACATGTTTATTTCTGCAGAAAAACACGTTTTGACCCTTTCTGCACACTGGGGTTAAGGGTTGAGTGTGTGGGCACTTCTGAGCATTGCTGTTACAAGTAGATTCAGTTGTCTGAAAAAACGCGTTTATTTCGGGCTGAAAAACACGTTTTGAAAACTGTGATGTTACTGCCCCATAACTTACATGGTGTTGACCAAACTTGCAGAAACATGTTTATTTCTGCTGAAAAACACGTTTTGACCCTTTCTGCACACTGGGGTTAAGGGCTGAGTGTGTTGGCACTTCTGAGCCTTGCTGTTACAAGTAGATTCAGCTGTCTGAAAAAACGTGTTTATTTCGGGCTGAAAAACACGTTTTGAAAAGTGTGATGTTACTGCCCCATAACTTACATGGGGTTGACCAAACTTGCAGAAACATGTTTATTTCTGCTGAAAAACACGTTTTGACCCTTTCTGCACACTGGGGTTAAGGGCTGAGTGTGTTGGCACTTCTGAGCCTTGCTGTTACAAGTAGATTCAGCTGTCTGAAAAAACGTGTTTATTTCGGGCTGAAAAACACGTTTTGAAAAGTGTGATGTTACTGCCCCATAACTTACATGGGGTTGACCAAACTTGCAGAAACATGTTTATTTCAGCTGAAAAACACGTTTTGACACTTTCTGTACACTGGGGTTAAGGGCTGAGTGTGTGGGCTCTTCTGAGCCTTGCTGTTACAAGGAGATTCAGTTGTCTGAAAAAACGCGTTTATTTCGGGCTGAAAAACACGTTTTGAAAAGTGTGATGTTACTGCCCCATAACTTACATGGGGTTGACCAAACTTGCAGAAACATGTTTATTTCTGCTGAAAAACACGTTTTGACCCTTTCTGCACACTGGGGTTAAGGGTTGAGTGTGTGGGCATTTCTGAGCCTTGCTGTTACAAGTAGATTCAGTTGTCTGAAAAAACGCGTTTATTTCGGGCTGAAAAACACGTTTTGAAAAGTGTGATGTTACTGCCCCATAACTTACATGGGGTTGACCAAACTTGCAGAAACATGTTTATTTCTGCTGAAAAACACGTTTTGACCCTTTCTGCACACTGGGGTTAAGGGCTGAGTGTGTTGGCACTTCTGAGCCTTGCTGTTACAAGTAGATTCAGCTGTCTGAAAAAACGTGTTTATTTCGGGCTGAAAAACACGTTTTGAAAAGTGTGATGTTACTGCCCCATAACTTACATGGGGTTGACCAAACTTGCAGAAACATGTTTATTTCTGCTGAAAAACACGTTTTGACCCTTTCTGCACACTGGGGTTAAGGGCTGAGTGTGTTGGCACTTCTGAGCCTTGCTGTTACAAGTAGATTCAGCTGTCTGAAAAAACGTGTTTATTTCGGGCTGAAAAACACGTTTTGAAAAGTGTGATGTTACTGCCCCATAACTTACATGGGGTTGACCAAACTTGCAGAAACATGTTTATTTCAGCTGAAAAACACGTTTTGACACTTTCTGTACACTGGGGTTAAGGGCTGAGTGTGTGGGCTCTTCTGAGCCTTGCTGTTACAAGGAGATTCAGTTGTCTGAAAAAACGCGTTTATTTCGGGCTGAAAAACACGTTTTGAAAAGTGTGATGTTACTGCCCCATAACTTACATGGGGTTGACCAAACTTGCAGAAACATGTTTATTTCTGCTGAAAAACACGTTTTGACCCTTTCTGCACACTGGGGTTAAGGGTGAGTGTGTGGGCATTTCTGAGCCTTGCTGTTACAAGTAGATTCAGTTGTATGAAAAAACGCGTTTATTTCGGGCTGAAAAACACGTTTTGAAAAGTGTGATGTTACTGCCCCATAACTTACATGGGGTTGACCAAACTTGCAGAACCATGTTTATTTCTGCTGAAAAACACGTTTTGACAATTTCTGCACACTGGGGTTAAGGGCTGAGTGTGTGGGCTCTTTTGAGCCTTGCTGTTACAAGGAGATTCAGTTGCCTGAAAAAACGCGTTTATTTCGGGCTGAAAAACACGTTTTGAAAAGTGTGATGTTACTGCCCCATAACTTACATGGGGTTGACCAAACTTGCAGAAACATGTTTATTTCTGCTGAAAAACACGTTTTGACACTTTCTGTACACTGGGGTTAAGGGTTGAGTGTGTGGGCACTTCTGAGCCTTGCTGTTACAAGTAGATTCAGTTGCCTGAAAAAACGCGTTTATTTCTGGCTGAAAAACACGTTTTGAAAAGTGTGATGTTATTGCCCCATAACTTACATGGGGTTGACCAAACTTGCAGAAACATGTTTATTTCTGCTGAAAAACACGTTTTGACACTTTCTGTACACTGGGGTTAAGGGCTGAGTGCGTGGGCTCTTCTGAGCCTTGCTGTTACAAGGAGATTCAGTTGTCTGAAAAAACGCGTTTATTTCGGGCTGAAAAACACGTTTTGAAAAGTGTGATGTTACTGCCCCATAACTTACATGGGGTTGACCAAACTTGCAGAAACATGTTTATTTCTGCTGAAAAACACGTTTTGACCCTTTCTGCACACTGGGGTTAAGGGCTGAGTGTGTTGGCACTTCTGAGCCTTGCTGTTACAAGTATATTCAGCTGTCTGAAAAAACGTGTTTATTTCGGGCTGAAAAACACGTTTTGAAAAGTGTGATGTTACTGCCTCATAACTTACATGGGGTTGACCAAACTTGCAGAAACATGTTTATTTCTGCTGAAAAACACGTTTTGACCCTTTCTGCACACTGGGGTTAAGGGCTGAGTGTGTTGGCTCTTCTGAGCCTTGCTGTTACAAGTAGATTCAGCTGTCTGAAAAAACGTGTTTATTTCGGGCTGAAAAACACTTTTTGAAAAGTGTGATGTTACTGCCCCATAACTTACATGGGGTTGACAAAACTTGCAGAAACATGTTTATTTCTGCAGAAAAACACGTTTTGACCCTTTCTGCACACTGGGGTTAAGGGTTGAGTGTGTGGGCACTTCTGAGCATTGCTGTTACAAGTAGATTCAGTTGTCTGAAAAAACGCGTTTATTTCGGGCTGAAAAACACGTTTTGAAAACTGTGATGTTACTGCCCCATAACTTACATGGTGTTGACCAAACTTGCAGAAACATGTTTATTTCTGCTGAAAAACACGTTTTGACCCTTTCTGCACACTGGGGTTTAGGGCTGAGTGTGTTGGCACTTCTGAGCCTTGCTGTTACAAGTAGATTCAGCTGTCTGAAAAAACGTGTTTATTTCGGGCTGAAAAACACGTTTTGAAAAGTGTGATGTTACTGCCCCATAACTTACATGGGGTTGACCAAACTTGCAGAAACATGTTTATTTCTGCTGAAAAACACGTTTTGACCCTTTCTGCACACTGGGGTTAAGGGCTGAGTGTGTTGGCACTTCTGAGCCTTGCTGTTACAAGTAGATTCAGCTGTCTGAAAAAACGTGTTTATTTCGGGCTGAAAAACACGTTTTTGAAAAGTGTGATGTTACTGCCCCATAACTTACATGGGGTTGACCAAACTTGCAGAAACATGTTTATTTCAGCTGAAAAACACGTTTTGACACTTTCTGTACACTGGGGTTAAGGGCTGAGTGTGTGGGCTCTTCTGAGCCTTGCTGTTACAAGGAGATTCAGTTGTCTGAAAAAACGCGTTTATTTCGGGCTGAAAAACACGTTTTGAAAAGTGTGATGTTACTGCCCCATAACTTACATGGGGTTGACCAAACTTGCAGAAACATGTTTATTTCTGCTGAAAAACACGTTTTGACCCTTTCTGCACACTGGGGTTAAGGGTTGAGTGTGTGGGCATTTCTGAGCCTTGCTGTTACAAGTAGATTCAGTTGTCTGAAAAAACGCGTTTATTTCGGGCTGAAAAACACGTTTTGAAAAGTGTGATGTTACTGCCCCATAACTTACATGGGGTTGACCAAACTTGCAGAAACATGTTTATTTCTGCTGAAAAACACGTTTTGACCCTTTCTGCACACTGGGGTTAAGGGCTGAGTGTGTTGGCACTTCTGAGCCTTGCTGTTACAAGTAGATTCAGCTGTCTGAAAAAACGTGTTTATTTCGGGCTGAAAAACACGTTTTGAAAAGTGTGATGTTACTGCCCCATAACTTACATGGGGTTGACCAAACTTGCAGAAACATGTTTATTTCTGCTGAAAAACACGTTTTGACCCTTTCTGCACACTGGGGTTAAGGGCTGAGTGTGTTGGCACTTCTGAGCCTTGCTGTTACAAGTAGATTCAGCTGTCTGAAAAAAACGTGTTTATTTCAGGCTGAAAAACACGTTTTGAAAAGTGTGATGTTACTGCCCCATAACTTACATGGGGTTGACCAAACTTGCAGAAACATGTTTATTTCAGCTGAAAAACACGTTTTGACACTTTCTGTACACTGGGGTTAAGGGCTGAGTGTGTGGGCTCTTCTGAGCCTTGCTGTTACAAGGAGATTCAGTTGTCTGAAAAAACGCGTTTATTTCGGGCTGAAAAACACGTTTTGAAAAGTGTGATGTTACTGCCCCATAACTTACATGGGGTTGACCAAACTTGCAGAAACATGTTTATTTCTGCTGAAAAACACGTTTTGACCCTTTCTGCACACTGGGGTTAAGGGTGAGTGTGTGGGCATTTCTGAGCCTTGCTGTTACAAGTAGATTCAGTTGTCTGAAAAAACGCGTTTATTTCGGGCTGAAAAACACGTTTTGAAAAGTGTGATGTTACTGCCCCATAACTTACATGGGGTTGACCAAACTTGCAGAACCATGTTTATTTCTGCTGAAAAACACGTTTTGACAATTTCTGCACACTGGGGTTAAGGGCTGAGTGTGTGGGCTCTTTTGAGCCTTGCTGTTACAAGGAGATTCAGTTGCCTGAAAAAACGCGTTTATTTCGGGCTGAAAAACACGTTTTGAAAAGTGTGATGTTACTGCCCCATAACTTACATGGGGTTGACCAAACTTGCAGAAACATGTTTATTTCTGCTGAAAAACACGTTTTGACACTTTCTGTACACTGGGGTTAAGGGTTGAGTGTGTGGGCACTTCTGAGCCTTGCTGTTACAAGTAGATTCAGTTGCCTGAAAAAACGCGTTTATTTCTGGCTGAAAAACACGTTTTGAAAAGTGTGATGTTATTGCCCCATAACTTACATGGGGTTGACCAAACTTGCAGAAACATGTTTATTTCTGCTGAAAAACACGTTTTGACACTTTCTGTACACTGGGGTTAAGGGCTGAGTGCGTGGGCTCTTCTGAGCCTTGCTGTTACAAGGAGATTCAGTTGTCTGAAAAAACGCGTTTATTTCGGGCTGAAAAACACGTTTTGAAAAGTGTGATGTTACTGCCCCATAACTTACATGGGGTTGACCAAACTTGCAGAAACATGTTTATTTCTGCTGAAAAACACGTTTTGACCCTTTCTGCACACTGGGGTTAAGGGCTGAGTGTGTTGGCACTTCTGAGCCTTGCTGTTACAAGTATATTCAGCTGTCTGAAAAAACGTGTTTATTTCGGGCTGAAAAACACGTTTTGAAAAGTGTGATGTTACTGCCTCATAACTTACATGGGGTTGACCAAACTTGCAGAAACATGTTTATTTCTGCTGAAAAACACGTTTTGACCCTTTCTGCACACTGGGGTTAAGGGCTGAGTGTGTTGGCACTTCTGAGCCTTGCTGTTACAAGTATATTCAGCTGTCTGAAAAAACGTGTTTATTTCGGGCTGAAAAACACGTTTTGAAAAGTGTGATGTTACTGCCCCATAACTTACATGGGGTTGACCAAACTTGCAGAAACATGTTTATTTCTGCTGAAAAACACGTTTTGACACTTTCTGTACACTGGGGTTAAGGGCTGAGTGTGTGGGCTCTTCTGAGCCTTGCTGTTACAAGGAGATTCATTTGCCTGAAAAAACGCGTTTATTTCGGGCTGAAAAACACGTTTTGAAAAGTGTGATGTTACTGCCCCATAACTTACATGGGGTTGACCAAACTTACAGAAACATGTTTATTTCTGCTGAAAAACACGTTTTGACCCTTTCTGCACACTGGGGTTAAGGGCTGAGTGTGTTGGCTCTTCTGAGCCTTGCTGTTACAAGTAGATTCAGCTGTCTGAAAAAACGTGTTTATTTCGGGCTGAAAAACACGTTTTGAAAAGTGTGATGTTACTGCCCCATAACTTACATGGGGTTGACCAAACTTGCAGAAACATGTTTATTTCAGCTGAAAAACACGTTTTGACACTTTCTGTACACTGTGGTTAAGGGCTGAGTGTGTGGGCTCTTCTGAGCCTTGCTGTTACAAGGAGATTCAGTTGTCTGAAAAAACGCGTTTATTTCGGGCTGAAAAACACGTTTTGAAAAGTGTGATGTTACTGCCCCATAACTTACATGGGGTTGACCAAACTTGCAGAAACATGTTTATTTCTGCTGAAAAACACGTTTTGACCCTTTCTGCACACTGGGGTTAAGGGCTGAGTGTGTTGGCACTTCTGAGCCTTGCTGTTACAAGTAGATTCAGCTGTCTGAAAAAACGTGTTTATTTCGGGCTGAAAAACACGTTTTGAAAAGTGTGATGTTACTGCCCCATAACTTACATGGGGTTGACCAAACTTGCAGAAACATGTTTATTTCTGCTGAAAAACACGTTTTGACCCTTTCTGCACACTGGGGTTAAGGGCTGAGTGTGTTGGCACTTCTGAGCCTTGCTGTTACAAGTAGATTCAGCTGTCTGAAAAAACGTGTTTATTTCGGGCTGAAAAACACGTTTTGAAAAGTGTGATGTTACTGCCCCATAACTTACATGGGGTTGACCAAACTTGCAGAAACATGTTTATTTCTGCTGAAAAACACGTTTTGACAATTTCTGCACACTGGGGTTAAGGGCTGAGTGTGTGGGCTCTTTTGAGCCTTGCTGTTACAAGGAGATTCAGTTGCCTGAAAAAACGCGTTTATTTCGGGCTGAAAAACACGTTTTGAAAAGTGTGATGTTACTGCCCCATAACTTACATGGGGTTGACCAAACTTGCAGAAACATGTTTATTTCTGCTGAAAAACACGTTTTGACCCTTTCTGCACACTGGGGTTAAGGGCTGAGTGTGTTGGCACTTCTGAGCCTTGCTGTTACAAGTAGATTCAGCTGTCTGAAAAAACGTGTTTATTTCGGGTTGAAAAACACGTTTTGAAAAGTGTGATGTTACTGCCCCATAACTTACATGGGGTTGACCAAACTTGCAGAAACATGTTTATTTCTGCTGAAAAACACGTTTTGACAATTTCTGCACACTGGGGTTAAGGGCTGAGTGTGTGGGCTCTTTTGAGCCTTGCTGTTACAAGGAGATTCAGTTGCCTGAAAAAACGCGTTTATTTCGGGCTGAAAAACACGTTTTGAAAAGTGTGATGTTACTGCCCCATAACTTACATGGGGTTGACCAAACTTGCAGAAACATGTTTATTTCTGCTGAAAACACGTTTTGACCCTTTCTGCACACTGGGGTTAAGGGCTGAGTGTGTTGGCACTTCTGAGACTTGCTGTTACAAGTATATTCAGCTGTCTGAAAAAACGTGTTTATTTCGGGCTGAAAAACACGTTTTGAAAAGTGTGATGTTACTGCCCCATAACTTACATGGGGTTGACCAAACTTGCAGAAACATGTTTATTTCTGCTGAAAAAACACGTTTTGACCCTTTCTGCACACTGGGGTTAAGGGTTGAGTGTGTGGGCACTTCTGAGCCTTGCTGTTACAAGTAGATTCAGTTGTCTGAAAAAACGCGTTTATTCGGGCTGAAAAACACGTTTTGAAAAGTATGATGTTACTGCCCCATGACTTACATGGGGTTGACCAAACTTACAGAAACATGTTTATTTCTGCTGAAAAACATGTTTTGACCCTTTCTGCACACTGGGGTTAAGGGCTGAGTGTGTTGGCTCTTCTGAGCCTTGCTGTTACAAGTAGATTCAGCTGTCTGAAAAAACGTGTTTATTTCGGGCTGAAAAACACGTTTTGAAAAGTGTGATGTTACTGCCCCATAACTTACATGGGGTTGACCAAACTTGCAGAAACATGTTTATTTCAGCTGAAAAACACGTTTTGACACTTTCTGTACACTGGGGTTAAGGCTGAGTGTGTGGGCTCTTCTGAGCCTTGCTGTTACAAGGGAGATTCAGTTGTCTGAAAAACGCGTTTATTTCGGGCTGAAAAACACGTTTTGAAAAGTGTGATGTTACTGCCCCATAACTTACATGGGGTTGACCAAACTTGCAGAAACATGTTTATTTCTGCTGAAAAACACGTTTTGACCCTTTCTGCACACTGGGGTTAAGGGGTTGAGTGTGTGGGCACTTCTGAGCCTTGCTGTTACAAGTAGATTCAGTTGCCTGAAAAAACGCGTTTATTTCTGGCTGAAAAACACGTTTTGAAAAGTATGATGTTACTGCCCCATAACTTACATGGGGTTGACCAAACTTGCAGAAACATGTTTATTTCTGCTGAAAAACACGTTTTTGACCCTTTCTGCACACTGGGGTTAAGGACTGAGTGTGTTGCACTTCTGAGACTTGCTGTTACAAGTATATTCAGCTGTCTGAAAAAACGTGTTTATTTCGGGCTGAAAAACACGTTTTGAAAAGTGTGATGTTACTGCCCCATAACTTACATGGGGTTGACCAAACTTGCAGAAACATTTTATTTCTGCTGAAAAACACGTTTTGACCCTTTCTGCACACTGGGGTTAAGGGTTGAGTGTGTGGGCACTTCTGAGCCTTGCTGTTACAAGTAGATTCAGTTGTCTGAAAAAACGCGTTTATTTCGGGCTGAAAAACACGTTTTGAAAAGTATGATGTTACTGCCCCATAACTTACATGGGGTTGACCAAACTTACAGAAACATGTTTATTTCTGCTGAAAAACATGTTTTGACCCTTTCTGCACACTGGGGTTAAGGGCTGAGTGTGTTGGCTCTTCTGAGCCTTGCTGTTACAAGTAGATTCAGCTGTCTGAAAAAACGTGTTTATTTCGGGCTGAAAAACACGTTTTGAAAAGTGTGATGTTACTGCCCCTTAACTTACATGGGGTTGACCAAACTTGCAGAAACATGTTTATTTCAGCTGAAAAACACGTTTTGACACTTTCTGTACACTGGGGTTAAGGGCTGAGTGTGTGGGCTCTTCTGAGCCTTGCTGTTACAAGGAGATTCAGTTGTCTGAAAAAACGCGTTTATTTCGGGCTGAAAAACACGTTTTGAAAAGTGTGATGTTACTGCCCCATAACTTACATGGGGTTGACCAAACTTGCAGAAACATGTTTATTTCTGCTGAAAAACACGTTTTGACCCTTTCTGCACACTGGGGTTAAGGGTTGAGTGTGTGGGCACTTCTGAGCCTTGCTGTTACAAGTAGATTCAGTTGCCTGAAAAAACGTGTTTATTTCGGGTTGAAAAACACGTTTTGAAAAGTGTGATGTTACTGCCCCATAACTTACATGGGGTTGACCAAACTTGCAGAAACATGTTTATTTCTGCTGAAAAACACGTTTTGACAATTTCTGCACACTGGGGTTAAGGGCTGAGTGTGTGGGCTCTTTTGAGCCTTGCTGTTACAAGGAGATTCAGTTGCCTGAAAAAACGCGTTTATTTCGGGCTGAAAAACACGTTTTGAAAAGTGTGATGTTACTGCCCCATAACTTACATGGGGTTGACCAAACTTGCAGAAACATGTTTATTTCTGCTGAAAAACACGTTTTGACCCTTTCTGCACACTGGGGTTAAGGGTTGAGTGTGTGGGCACTTCTGAGCCTTGCTGTTACAAGTAGATTCAGTTGCCTGAAAAAACGCGTTAATTTCTGGCTGAAAAACACGTTTTGAAAAGTATGATGTTACTGCCCCATAACTTACATGGGGTTGACCAAACTTGCAGAAACATGTTTATTTCTGCTGAAAAACACGTTTTGACCCTTTCTGCACACTGGGGTTAAGGGCTGAGTGTGTTGGCACTTCTGAGCCTTGCTGTTACAAGTAGATTCAGCTGTCTGAAAAAACGTGTTTATTTCGGGCTGAAAAACACGTTTTGAAAAGTGTGATGTTACTGCCCCATAACTTACATGGGGTTGACCAAACTTGCAGAAACATGTTTATTTCTGCTGAAAAACACGTTTTGACCCTTTCTGCACACTGGGGTTAAGGGCTGAGTGTGTTGGCACTTCTGAGCCTTGCTGTTACAAGTAGATTCAGCTGTCTGAAAAAACGTGTTTATTTCGGGTTGAAAAACACGTTTTGAAAAGTGTGATGTTACTGCCCCATAACTTACATGGGGTTGACCAAACTTGCAGAAACATGTTTATTTCTGCTGAAAAACACGTTTTGACAATTTCTGCACACTGGGGTTAAGGGCTGAGTGTGTGGGCTCTTTTGAGCCTTGCTGTTACAAGGAGATTCAGTTGCCTGAAAAAACGCGTTTATTTCGGGCTGAAAAACACGTTTTGAAAAGTGTGATGTTACTGCCCGATAACTTACATGGGGTTGACCAAACTTGCAGAAACATGTTTATTTCTGCTGAAAAACACGTTTTGACCCTTTCTGCACACTGGGGTTAAGGACTGAGTGTGTTGGCACTTCTGAGACTTGCTGTTACAAGTATATTCAGCTGTCTGAAAAAACGTGTTTATTTCGGGCTGAAAAACACGTTTTGAAAAGTGTGATGTTACTGCCCCATAACTTACATGGGGTTGACCAAACTTGCAGAAACATGTTTATTTCTGCTGAAAAACACGTTTTGACCCTTTCTGCACACTGGGGTTAAGGGTTGAGTGTGTGGGCACTTCTGAGCCTTGCTGTTACAAGTAGATTCAGTTGTCTGAAAAAACGCGTTTATTTCGGGCTGAAAAACACGTTTTGAAAAGTATGATGTTACTGCCCCATAACTTACATGGGGTTGACCAAACTTACAGAAACATGTTTATTTCTGCTGAAAAACATGTTTTGACCCTTTCTGCACACTGGGGTTAAGGGCTGAGTGTGTTGGCTCTTCTGAGCCTTGCTGTTACAAGTAGATTCAGCTGTCTGAAAAAACGTGTTTATTTCGGGCTGAAAAACACGTTTTGAAAAGTGTGATGTTACTGCCCCTTAACTTACATGGGGTTGACCAAACTTGCAGAAACATGTTTATTTCAGCTGAAAAACACGTTTTGACACTTTCTGTACACTGGGGTTAAGGGCTGAGTGTGTGGGCTCTTCTGAGCCTTGCTGTTACAAGGAGATTCAGTTGTCTGAAAAAACGCGTTTATTTCGGGCTGAAAAACACGTTTTGAAAAGTGTGATGTTACTGCCCCATAACTTACATGGGGTTGACCAAACTTGCAGAAACATGTTTATTTCTGCTGAAAAACACGTTTTGACCCTTTCTGCACACTGGGGTTAAGGGTTGAGTGTGTGGGCACTTCTGAGCCTTGCTGTTACAAGTAGATTCAGTTGCCTGAAAAAACGTGTTTATTTCGGGTTGAAAAACACGTTTTGAAAAGTGTGATGTTACTGCCCCATAACTTACATGGGGTTGACCAAACTTGCAGAAACATGTTTATTTCTGCTGAAAAACACGTTTTGACAATTTCTGCACACTGGGGTTAAGGGCTGAGTGTGGGGCTCTTTTGAGCCTTGCTGTTACAAGGAGATTCAGTTGCCTGAAAAAACGCGTTTATTTCGGGCTGAAAAACACGTTTTGAAAAGTGTGATGTTACTGCCCCATAACTTACATGGGGTTGACCAAACTTGCAGAAACATGTTTATTTCTGCTGAAAAACACGTTTTGACCCTTTCTGCACACTGGGGTTAAGGGTTGAGTGTGTGGGCACTTCTGAGCCTTGCTGTTACAAGTAGATTCAGTTGCCTGAAAAAACGCGTTAATTTCTGGCTGAAAAACACGTTTTGAAAAGTATGATGTTACTGCCCCATAACTTACATGGGGTTGACCAAACTTGCAGAAACATGTTTATTTCTGCTGAAAAACACGTTTTGACACTTTCTGTACACTGGGGTTAAGGGCTGAGTGCGTGGGCTCTTCTGAGCCTTGCTGTTACAAGGAGATTCAGTTGTCTGAAAAAACGCGTTTATTTCGGGCTGAAAAACACGTTTGAAAAGTGTGATGTTACTGCCCCATAACTTACATGGGGTTGACCAAACTTGCAGAAACATGTTTATTTCTGCTGAAAAACACGTTTTGACCCTTTCTGCACACTGGGGTTAAGGGCTGAGTGTGTTGGCACTTCTGAGCCTTGCTGTTACAAGTATATTCAGCTGTCTGAAAAAACGTGTTTATTTCGGGCTGAAAAACACGTTTTGAAAAGTGTGATGTTACTGCATCATAACTTACATGGGGTTGACCAAACTTGCAGAAACATGTTTATTTCTGCTGAAAAACACGTTTTGACCCTTTCTGCACACTGGGGTTAAGGGCTGAGTGTGTTGGCACTTCTGAGCCTTGCTGTTACAAGTATATTCAGCTGTCTGAAAAAACGTGTTTATTTCGGGCTGAAAAACACGTTTTGAAAAGTGTGATGTTACTGCCCCATAACTTACATGGGGTTGACCAAACTTGCAGAAACATGTTTATTTCTGCTGAAAAACACGTTTTGACACTTTTCTGTACACTGGGGTTAAGGGCTGAGTGTGTGGGCTCTTCTGAGCCTTGCTGTTACAAGGAGATTCATTTGCCTGAAAAAACGCGTTTATTTCGGGCTGAAAAACACGTTTTGAAAAGTGTGATGTTACTGCCCCATAACTTACATGGGGTTGACCAAACTTGCAGAAACATGTTTATTTCTGCTGAAAAACACGTTTTGACCCTTTCTGCACACTGGGGTTAAGGGCTGAGTGTGTTGGCACTTCTGAGCCTTGCTGTTACAAGTAGATTCAGCTGTCTGAAAAAACGTGTTTATTTCGGGCTGAAAAACACGTTTTGAAAAGTATGATGTTACTGCCCCATAACTTACATGGGGTTGACCAAACTTGCAGAAACATGTTTATTTCTGCTGAAAAACACGTTTTGACAATTTCTGCACACTGGGGTTAAGGGCTGAGTGTGTGGGCTCTTTTGAGCCTTGCTGTTACAAGTAGATTCAGCTGTCTGAAAAAACGTGTTTATTTCGGGCTGAAAAACACGTTTTGAAAAGTGTGATGTTACTGCCCCATAACTTACATGGGGTTGACCAAACTTGCAGAAACATGTTTATTTCAGCTGAAAAACACGTTTTGTCACTTTCTGTACACTGGGGTTAAGGGCTGAGTGTGTGGGCTCTTCTGAGCCTTGCTGTTACAAGTAGATTCAGCTGTCTGAAAAAACGCGTTTATTTCTGCTGAAAAACACGTTTTGACCCTTTCTGCACACTGGGGTTAAGGGTTGAGTGTGTGGGCACTTCTGAGCCTTGCTGTTACAAGTAGATTCAGTTGCCTGAAAAAACGCGTTTATTTCGGGCTGAAAAACACGTTTTGAAAAGTGTGATGTTACTGCCCCATAACTTACATGGGGTTGACTAAACTTGCAGAAACATGTTTATTTCTGCTGAAAAACACGTTTTGACCCTTTCTGCACACTGGGGTTAAGGGTTGAGTGTGTTGGCACTTCTGAGCCTTGCTGTTACAAGTAGATTCAGTTGTCTGAAAAAACGCGTTTATTTCGGGCTGAAAAACACGTTTTGAAAAGTGTGATGTTACTGCCCCATAACTTACATGGGGTTGACCAAACTTGCAGAAACATGTTTATTTCTGCTGAAAAACACGTTTTGACCCTTTCTGCACACTGGGGTTAAGGGCTGAGTGTGTTGGCACTTCTGAGCCTTGCTGTTACAAGTAGATTCAGCTGTCTGAAAAAACGTGTTTATTTCGGGTTGAAAAACACGTTTTGAAAAGTGTGATGTTACTGCCCCATAACTTACATGGGGTTGACCAAACTTGCAGAAACATGTTTATTTCTGCTGAAAAACACGTTTTGACAATTTCTGCACACTGGGGTTAAGGGCTGAGTGTGTGGGCTCTTTTGAGCCTTGCTGTTACAAGGAGATTCAGTTGCCTGAAAAAACGCGTTTATTTCGGGCTGAAAAACACGTTTTGAAAAGTGTGATGTTACTGCCCCATAACTTACATGGGGTTGACCAAACTTGCAGAAACATGTTTATTTCTGCTGAAAAACACGTTTTGACCCTTTCTGCACACTGGGGTTAAGGGTTGAGTGTGTGGGCACTTCTGAGCCTTGCTGTTACAAGTAGATTCAGTTGCCTGAAAAAACGTGTTTATTTCGGGCTGAAAAACACGTTTTGAAAAGTGTGATGTTACTGCCTCATAACTTACATGGGGTTGACCAAACTTGCAGAAACATGTTTATTTCTGCTGAAAAACACGTTTTGACCCTTTCTGCACACTGGGGTTAAGGGCTGAGTGTGTTGGCACTTCTGAGCCTTGCTGTTACAAGTATATTCAGCTGTCTGAAAAAACGTGTTTATTTCGGGCTGAAAAACACGTTTTGAAAAGTGTGACGTTACTGCCCCATAACTTACATGGGGTTGACCAAACTTGCAGAAACATGTTTATTTCTGCTGAAAAACACGTTTTGACCCTTTCTGTACACTGGGGTTAAGGGCTGAGTGTGTGGGCTCTTCTGAGCCTTGCTGTTACAAGGAGATTCATTTGCCTGAAAAAAAACGCGTTTATTTCGGGCTGAAAAACACGTTTTGAAAACTGTGATGTTACTGC
This sequence comes from Lepisosteus oculatus, assembly GCF_040954835.1. Classification (NCBI taxonomy): domain Eukaryota; kingdom Metazoa; phylum Chordata; class Actinopteri; order Semionotiformes; family Lepisosteidae; genus Lepisosteus; species Lepisosteus oculatus. The sequence continues at coordinate 52,560 of NW_027167755.1, read as the reverse complement.
CCCATAACTTACATGGGGTTGACCAAACTTACAGAAACATGTTTATTTCTGCTGAAAAACACGTTTTGACCCTTTCTGCACACTGGGGTTAAGGGCTGAGTGTGTTGGCTCTTCTGAGCCTTGCCGTTACAAGTAGATTCAGCTGTCTGAAAAAACGTGTTTATTTCGGGCTGAAAAACACGTTTTGAAAAGTGTGATGTTACTGCCCCATAACTTACATGGGGTTGACCAAACTTGCAGAAACATGTTTATTTCAGCTGAAAAACACGTTTTGACACTTTCTGTACACTGGGGTTAAGGGCTGAGTGTGTGGGCTCTTCTGAGCCTTGCTGTTACAAGGAGATTCAGTTGTCTGAAAAAACGCGTTTATTTCGGGCTGAAAAACACGTTTTGAAAAGTGTGATGTTACTGCCCCATAACTTACATGGGGTTGACCAAACTTGCAGAAACATGTTTATTTCTGCTGAAAAACACGTTTTGACCCTTTCTGCACACTGGGGTTAAGGGTTGAGTGTGTGGGCATTTCTGAGCCTTGCTGTTACAAGTAGATTCAGTTGTCTGAAAAAACGCGTTTATTTCGGGCTGAAAAACACGTTTTGAAAAGTGTGATGTTACTGCCCCATAACTTACATGGGGTTGACCAAACTTGCAGAAACATGTTTATTTCTGCTGAAAAACACGTTTTGACCCTTTCTGCACACTGGGGTTAAGGGCTGAGTGTGTTGGCACTTCTGAGCCTTGCTGTTACAAGTAGATTCAGCTGTCTGAAAAAACGTGTTTATTTCGGGCTGAAAAACACGTTTTGAAAAGTGTGATGTTACTGCCCCATAACTTACATGGGGTTGACCAAACTTGCAGAAACATGTTTATTTCTGCTGAAAAACACGTTTTGACAATTTCTGCACACTGGGGTTAAGGGCTGAGTGTGTGGGCTCTTTTGAGCCTTGCTGTTACAAGGAGATTCAGTTGCCTGAAAAAACGCGTTTATTTCGGGCTGAAAAACACGTTTTGAAAAGTGTGATGTTACTGCCCCATAACTTACATGGGGTTGACCAAACTTGCAGAAACATGTTTATTTCTGCTGAAAAACACGTTTTGACCCTTTCTGCACACTGGGGTTAAGGGCTGAGTGTGTTGGCACTTCTGAGCCTTGCTGTTACAAGTAGATTCAGCTGTCTGAAAAAACGTGTTTATTTCGGGTTGAAAAACACGTTTTGAAAAGTGTGATGTTACTGCCCCATAACTTACATGGGGTTGACCAAACTTGCAGAAACATGTTTATTTCTGCTGAAAAACACGTTTTGACAATTTCTGCACACTGGGGTTAAGGGCTGAGTGTGTGGGCTCTTTTGAGCCTTGCTGTTACAAGGAGATTCAGTTGCCTGAAAAAACGCGTTTATTTCGGGCTGAAAAACACGTTTTGAAAAGTGTGATGTTACTGCCCCATAACTTACATGGGGTTGACCAAACTTGCAGAAACATGTTTATTTCTGCTGAAAAAACACGTTTTGACCCTTTCTGCACACTGGGGTTAAGGGCTGAGTGTGTTGGCACTTCTGAGACTTGCTGTTACAAGTATATTCAGCTGTCTGAAAAAACGTGTTTATTTCGGGCTGAAAAACACGTTTTGAAAAGTGTGATGTTACTGCCCCATAACTTACATGGGGTTGACCAAACTTGCAGAAACATGTTTATTTCTGCTGAAAAACACGTTTTGACCCTTTCTGCACACTGGGGTTAAGGGTTGAGTGTGTGGGCACTTCTGAGCCTTGCTGTTACAAGTAGATTCAGTTGTCTGAAAAAACGCGTTTATTCGGGCTGAAAAACACGTTTTGAAAAGTATGATGTTACTGCCCCATGACTTACATGGGGTTGACCAAACTTACAGAAACATGTTTATTTCTGCTGAAAAACATGTTTTGACCCTTTCTGCACACTGGGGTTAAGGGCTGAGTGTGTTGGCTCTTCTGAGCCTTGCTGTTACAAGTAGATTCAGCTGTCTGAAAAAACGTGTTTATTTCGGGCTGAAAAAACACGTTTTGAAAAGTGTGATGTTACTGCCCCATAACTTACATGGGGTTGACCAAACTTGCAGAAACATGTTTATTTCAGCTGAAAAACACGTTTTGACACTTTCTGTACACTGGGGTTAAGGGCTGAGTGTGTGGGCTCTTCTGAGCCTTGCTGTTACAAGGAGATTCAGTTGTCTGAAAAAACGCGTTTATTTCGGGCTGAAAAACACGTTTTGAAAAGTGTGATGTTACTGCCCCATAACTTACATGGGGTTGACCAAACTTGCAGAAACATGTTTATTTCTGCTGAAAAACACGTTTTGACCCTTTCTGCACACTGGGGTTAAGGGTTGAGTGTGTGGGCACTTCTGAGCCTTGCTGTTACAAGTAGATTCAGTTGCCTGAAAAAACGCGTTTATTTCTGGCTGAAAAACACGTTTTGAAAAGTATGATGTTACTGCCCCATAACTTACATGGGGTTGACCAAACTTGCAGAAACATGTTTATTTCTGCTGAAAAACACGTTTTGACCCTTTCTGCACACTGGGGTTAAGGACTGAGTGTGTTGGCACTTCTGAGACTTGCTGTTACAAGTATATTCAGCTGTCTGAAAAAACGTGTTTATTTCGGGCTGAAAAACACGTTTTGAAAAGTGTGATGTTACTGCCCCATAACTTACATGGGGTTGACCAAACTTGCAGAAACATGTTTATTTCTGCTGAAAAACACGTTTTGACCCTTTCTGCACACTGGGTTAAGGGTTGAGTGTGTGGGCACTTCTGAGCCTTGCTGTTACAAGTAGATTCAGTTGTCTGAAAAAACGCGTTTATTTCGGGCTGAAAAACACGTTTTGAAAAGGTATGATGTTACTGCCCCATAACTTACATGGGGTTGACCAAACTTACAGAAACATGTTTATTTCTGCTGAAAAACATGTTTTGACCCTTTCTGCACACTGGGGTTAAGGGCTGAGTGTGTTGGCTCTTCTGAGCCTTGCTGTTACAAGTAGATTCAGCTGTCTGAAAAAACGTGTTTATTTCGGGCTGAAAAACACGTTTTGAAAAGTGTGATGTTACTGCCCCTTAACTTACATGGGGTTGACCAAACTTGCAGAAACATGTTTATTTCAGCTGAAAAACACGTTTTGACACTTTCTGTACACTGGGGTTAAGGGCTGAGTGTGTGGGCTCTTCTGAGCCTTGCTGTTACAAGGAGATTCAGTTGTCTGAAAAAACGCGTTTATTTCGGGCTGAAAAACACGTTTTGAAAAGTGTGATGTTACTGCCCCATAACTTACATGGGGTTGACCAAACTTGCAGAAACATGTTTATTTCTGCTGAAAAACACGTTTTGACCCTTTCTGCACACTGGGGTTAAGGGTTGAGTGTGTGGGCACTTCTGAGCCTTGCTGTTACAAGTAGATTCAGTTGCCTGAAAAAACGTGTTTATTTCGGGTTGAAAAACACGTTTTGAAAAGTGTGATGTTACTGCCCCATAACTTACATGGGGTTGACCAAACTTGCAGAAACATGTTTATTTCTGCTGAAAAACACGTTTTGACAATTTCTGCACACTGGGGTTAAGGGCTGAGTGTGTGGGCTCTTTTGAGCCTTGCTGTTACAAGGAGATTCAGTTGCCTGAAAAAACGCGTTTATTTCGGGCTGAAAAACACGTTTTGAAAAGTGTGATGTTACTGCCCCATAACTTACATGGGGTTGACCAAACTTGCAGAAACATGTTTATTTCTGCTGAAAAACACGTTTTGACCCTTTCTGCACACTGGGGTTAAGGGTTGAGTGTGTGGGCACTTCTGAGCCTTGCTGTTACAAGTAGATTCAGTTGCCTGAAAAAACGCGTTAATTTCTGGCTGAAAAACACGTTTTGAAAAGTATGATGTTACTGCCCCATAACTTACATGGGGTTGACCAAACTTGCAGAAACATGTTTATTTCTGCTGAAAAACACGTTTTGACCCTTTCTGCACACTGGGGTTAAGGGCTGAGTGTGTTGGCACTTCTGAGCCTTGCTGTTACAAGTAGATTCAGCTGTCTGAAAAAACGTGTTTATTTCGGGCTGAAAAACACGTTTTGAAAAGTGTGATGTTACTGCCCCATAACTTACATGGGGTTGACCAAACTTGCAGAAACATGTTTATTTCTGCTGAAAAACACGTTTTGACCCTTTCTGCACACTGGGGTTAAGGGCTGAGTGTGTTGGCACTTCTGAGCCTTGCTGTTACAAGTAGATTCAGCTGTCTGAAAAAACGTGTTTATTTCGGGTTGAAAAACACGTTTTGAAAAGTGTGATGTTACTGCCCCATAACTTACATGGGGTTGACCAAACTTGCAGAAACATGTTTATTTCTGCTGAAAAACACGTTTTGACAATTTCTGCACACTGGGGTTAAGGGCTGAGTGTGTGGGCTCTTTTGAGCCTTGCTGTTACAAGGAGATTCAGTTGCCTGAAAAAACGCGTTTATTTCGGGCTGAAAAACACGTTTTGAAAAGTGTGATGTTACTGCCCGATAACTTACATGGGGTTGACCAAACTTGCAGAAACATGTTTATTTCTGCTGAAAAACACGTTTTGACCCTTTCTGCACACTGGGGTTAAGGGCTGAGTGTGTTGGCACTTCTGAGCCTTGCTGTTACAAGTATATTCAGCTGTCTGAAAAAACGTGTTTATTTCGGGCTGAAAAACACGTTTTGAAAAGTGTGACGTTACTGCCCCATAACTTACATGGGGTTGACCAAACTTGCAGAAACATGTTTATTTCTGCTGAAAAACACGTTTTGACCCTTTCTGTACACTGGGGTTAAGGGCTGAGTGTGTGGGCTCTTCTGAGCCTTGCTGTTACAAGGAGATTCATTTGCCTGAAAAAAAACGCGTTTATTTCGGGCTGAAAAACACGTTTTGAAAACTGTGATGTTACTGCCCCATAACTTACATGGGGTTGACCAAACTTACAGAAACATGTTTATTTCTGCTGAAAAACACGTTTTGACCCTTTCTGCACACTGGGGTTAAGGGCTGAGTGTGTTGGCTCTTCTGAGCCTTGCCGTTACAAGTAGATTCAGCTGTCTGAAAAAACGTGTTTATTTCGGGCTGAAAAACACGTTTTGAAAAGTGTGATGTTACTGCCCCATAACTTACATGGGGTTGACCAAACTTGCAGAAACATGTTTATTTCAGCTGAAAAACACGTTTTGACACTTTCTGTACACTGGGGTTAAGGGCTGAGTGTGTGGGCTCTTCTGAGCCTTGCTGTTACAAGGAGATTCAGTTGTCTGAAAAAACGCGTTTATTTCGGGCTGAAAAACACGTTTTGAAAAGTGTGATGTTACTGCCCCATAACTTACATGGGGTTGACCAAACTTGCAGAAACATGTTTATTTCTGCTGAAAAACACGTTTTGACCCTTTCTGCACACTGGGGTTAAGGGTTGAGTGTGTGGGCATTTCTGAGCCTTGCTGTTACAAGTAGATTCAGTTGTCTGAAAAAACGCGTTTATTTCGGGCTGAAAAACACGTTTTGAAAAGTGTGATGTTACTGCCCCATAACTTACATGGGGTTGACCAAACTTGCAGAAACATGTTTATTTCTGCTGAAAAACACGTTTTGACCCTTTCTGCACACTGGGGTTAAGGGCTGAGTGTGTTGGCACTTCTGAGCCTTGCTGTTACAAGTAGATTCAGCTGTCTGAAAAAACGTGTTTATTTCGGGCTGAAAAACACGTTTTGAAAAGTGTGATGTTACTGCCCCATAACTTACATGGGGTTGACCAAACTTGCAGAAACATGTTTATTTCTGCTGAAAAACACGTTTTGACAATTTCTGCACACTGGGGTTAAGGGCTGAGTGTGTGGGCTCTTTTGAGCCTTGCTGTTACAAGGAGATTCAGTTGCCTGAAAAAACGCGTTTATTTCGGGCTGAAAAACACGTTTTGAAAAGTGTGATGTTACTGCCCGATAACTTACATGGGGTTGACCAAACTTGCAGAAACATGTTTATTTCTGCTGAAAAACACGTTTTGACCCTTTCTGCACACTGGGGTTAAGGGCTGAGTGTGTTGGCACTTCTGAGCCTTGCTGTTACAAGTAGATTCAGCTGTCTGAAAAAACGTGTTTATTTCGGGTTGAAAAACACGTTTTGAAAAGTGTGATGTTACTGCCCCATAACTTACATGGGGTTGACCAAACTTGCAGAAACATGTTTATTTCTGCTGAAAAACACGTTTTGACCCTTTCTGCACACTGGGGTTAAGGGTTGAGTGTGTGGGCACTTCTGAGCCTTGCTGTTACAAGTAGATTCAGTTGTCTGAAAAAACGCGTTTAATTCGGGCTGAAAAACACGTTTTGAAAAGTATGATGTTACTGCCCCATAACTTACATGGGGTTGACCAAACTTACAGAAACATGTTTATTTCTGCTGAAAAACACGTTTTGACCCTTTCTGCACACTGGGGTTAAGGGCTGAGTGTGTTGGCTCTTCTGAGCCTTGCTGTTACAAGGAGATTCAGTTGCCTGAAAAAACGCGTTTATTTCGGGCTGAAAAACACGTTTTGAAAAGTGTGATGTTACTGCCCCATAACTTACATGGGGTTGACCAAACTTGCAGAAACATGTTTATTTCTGCTGAAAAACACGTTTTGACACTTTCTGTACACTGGGGTTAAGGGTTGAGTGTGTGGGCACTTCTGAGCCTTGCTGTTACAATTAGATTCAGTTGCCTGAAAAAACGCGTTTATTTCTGGCTGAAAAACACGTTTTGAAAAGTGTGATGTTACTGCCCCATAACTTACATGGGGTTGACCAAACTTGCAGAAACATGTTTATTTCTGCTGAAAAACACGTTTTGACAATTTCTGCACACTGGGGTTAAGGGCTGAGTGTGTGGGCTCTTTTGAGCCTTGCTGTTACAAGGAGATTCAGTTGCCTGAAAAAACGCGTTTATTTCGGGCTGAAAAACACGTTTTGAAAAGTGTGATGTTACTGCCCGATAACTTACATGGGGTTGACCAAACTTGCAGAAACATGTTTATTTCTGCTGAAAAACACGTTTTGACCCTTTCTGCACACTGGGGTTAAGGGCTGAGTGTGTTGGCACTTCTGAGCCTTGCTGTTACAAGTATATTCAGCTGTCTGAAAAAACGTGTTTATTTCGGGCTGAAAAACACGTTTTGAAAAGTGTGACGTTACTGCCCCATAACTTACATGGGGTTGACCAAACTTGCAGAAACATGTTTATTTCTGCTGAAAAACACGTTTTGACCCTTTCTGTACACTGGGGTTAAGGGCTGAGTGTGTGGGCTCTTCTGAGCCTTGCTGTTACAAGGAGATTCATTTGCCTGAAAAAAAACGCGTTTATTTCGGGCTGAAAAACACGTTTTGAAAACTGTGATGTTACTGCCCCATAACTTACATGGGGTTGACCAAACTTACAGAAACATGTTTATTTCTGCTGAAAAACACGTTTTGACCCTTTCTGCACACTGGGGTTAAGGGCTGAGTGTGTTGGCTCTTCTGAGCCTTGCCGTTACAAGTAGATTCAGCTGTCTGAAAAAACGTGTTTATTTCGGGCTGAAAAACACGTTTTGAAAAGTGTGATGTTACTGCCCCATAACTTACATGGGGTTGACCAAACTTGCAGAAACATGTTTATTTCAGCTGAAAAACACGTTTTGACACTTTCTGTACACTGGGGTTAAGGGCTGAGTGTGTGGGCTCTTCTGAGCCTTGCTGTTACAAGGAGATTCAGTTGTCTGAAAAAACGCGTTTATTTCGGGCTGAAAAACACGTTTTGAAAAGTGTGATGTTACTGCCCCATAACTTACATGGGGTTGACCAAACTTGCAGAAACATGTTTATTTCTGCTGAAAAACACGTTTTGACCCTTTCTGCACACTGGGGTTAAGGGTTGAGTGTGTGGGCATTTCTGAGCCTTGCTGTTACAAGTAGATTCAGTTGTCTGAAAAAACGCGTTTATTTCGGGCTGAAAAACACGTTTTGAAAAGTGTGATGTTACTGCCCCATAACTTACATGGGGTTGACCAAACTTGCAGAAACATGTTTATTTCTGCTGAAAAACACGTTTTGACCCTTTCTGCACACTGGGGTTAAGGGCTGAGTGTGTTGGCACTTCTGAGCCTTGCTGTTACAAGTAGATTCAGCTGTCTGAAAAAACGTGTTTATTTCGGGCTGAAAAACACGTTTTGAAAAGTGTGATGTTACTGCCCCATAACTTACATGGGGTTGACCAAACTTGCAGAAACATGTTTATTTCTGCTGAAAAACACGTTTTGACAATTTCTGCACACTGGGGTTAAGGGCTGAGTGTGTGGGCTCTTTTGAGCCTTGCTGTTACAAGGAGATTCAGTTGCCTGAAAAAACGCGTTTATTTCGGGCTGAAAAACACGTTTTGAAAAGTGTGATGTTACTGCCCGATAACTTACATGGGGTTGACCAAACTTGCAGAAACATGTTTATTTCTGCTGAAAAACACGTTTTGACCCTTTCTGCACACTGGGGTTAAGGGCTGAGTGTGTTGGCACTTCTGAGCCTTGCTGTTACAAGTAGATTCAGCTGTCTGAAAAAACGTGTTTATTTCGGGTTGAAAAACACGTTTTGAAAAGTGTGATGTTACTGCCCCATAACTTACATGGGGTTGACCAAACTTGCAGAAACATGTTTATTTCTGCTGAAAAACACGTTTTGACCCTTTCTGCACACTGGGGTTAAGGGTTGAGTGTGTGGGCACTTCTGAGCCTTGCTGTTACAAGTAGATTCAGTTGTCTGAAAAAACGCGTTTAATTCGGGCTGAAAAACACGTTTTGAAAAGTATGATGTTACTGCCCCATAACTTACATGGGGTTGACCAAACTTACAGAAACATGTTTATTTCTGCTGAAAAACACGTTTTGACCCTTTCTGCACACTGGGGTTAAGGGCTGAGTGTGTTGGCTCTTCTGAGCCTTGCTGTTACAAGGAGATTCAGTTGCCTGAAAAAACGCGTTTATTTCGGGCTGAAAAACACGTTTTGAAAAGTGTGATGTTACTGCCCCATAACTTACATGGGGTTGACCAAACTTGCAGAAACATGTTTATTTCTGCTGAAAAACACGTTTTGACACTTTCTGTACACTGGGGTTAAGGGTTGAGTGTGTGGGCACTTCTGAGCCTTGCTGTTACAATTAGATTCAGTTGCCTGAAAAAACGCGTTTATTTCTGGCTGAAAAACACGTTTTGAAAAGTGTGATGTTACTGCCCCATAACTTACATGGGGTTGACCAAACTTGCAGAAACATGTTTATTTCTGCTGAAAAACACGTTTTGACACTTTCTGTACACTGGGGTTAAGGGCTGAGTGTGTGGGCTCTTCTGAGCCTTGCTGTTACAAGGAGATTCAGTTGCCTGAAAAAACGCGTTTATTTCGGGCTGAAATACACGTTTTGAAAAGTGTGATGTCACTGCCTGATAACTTACATGGGGTTGACCAAACTTGCAGAAACATGTTTATTTCTGCTGAAAAACACGTTTTGACCCTTTCTGCACACTGGGGTTAAGGGTTGACTGTGTGGGCACTTCTGAGCATTGCTGTTACAAGTAGATTCAGCTGTCTGAAAAAACGTGTTTATTTCGGGCTGAAAAACACGTTTTGAAAAGTGTGATGTTACTGCCCCATAACTTACATGGGGTTGACCAAACTTGCAGAAACATGTTTATTTCTGCTGAAAAACACGTTTTGACAATTTCTGCACACTCTGGTTAAGGGCTGAGTGTGTGGGCACTTCTGAGCATTGCTGTTACAAGTAGATTCAGTTGTCTGAAAAAACGCGTTTATTTCGGGCTGAAAAACACGTTTTGAAAAGTGTGATGTTACTGCCCCATAACTTACATGGGGTTGACCAAACTTGCAGAAACATGTTTATTTCTGCTGAAAAACACTTTTTGACCCTTTCTGCACACTGGGGTTAAGGGCTGAGTGTGTTGGCACTTCTGAGCCTTGCTGTTACAAATAGATTCAGCTGTCTGAAAAAACGTGTTTATTTCGGGCTGAAAAACACGTTTTGAAAAGTGTGATGTTACTGCCCCATAACTTACATGGGGTTGACCAAACTTGCAGAAACATGTTTATTTCTGCTGAAAAACACGTTTTGACACCTTCTGTACACTGGGGTTAAGGGCTGAGTGTGTGGGCTCTTCTGAGCCTTGCTGTTACAAGGAGATTCAGTTGCCTGAAAAAACGTGTTTATTTCGGGCTGAAAAACACGTTTTGAAAAGTGTGATGTTACTGCCCCATAACTTACATGGGGTTGACCAAACTTGCAGAAACATGTTTATTTCTGCTGAAAAACACGTTTTGACACTTTCTGTACACTGGGGTTAAGGGCTGAGTGTGTGGGCTCTTCTGAGCCTTGCTGTTACAAGGAGATTCAGTTGCCTGAAAAAACGCGTTTATTTCGGGCTGAAAAACACGTTTTGAAAAGTGTGATGTTACTGCCCCATAACTTACATGGGGTTGACCAAACTTGCAGAAACATGTTTATTTCTGCTGAAAAACACGTTTTGACCCTTTCTGCACACTGGGGTTAAGGGTTGAGTGTGTGGGCATTTCTGAGCCTTGCTGTTACAAGTAGATTCAGTTGTCTGAAAAAACGCGTTTATTTCGGGCTGAAAAACACGTTTTGAAAAGTGTGATGTTACTGCCCCATAACTTACATGGGGTTGACCAAACTTGCAGAAACATGTTTATTTCTGCTGAAAAACACGTTTTGACCCTTTCTGCACACTGGGGTTAAGGGCTGAGTGTGTTGGCACTTCTGAGCCTTGCTGTTACAAGTAGATTCAGCTGTCTGAAAAAACGTGTTTATTTCGGGCTGAAAAACACGTTTTGAAAAGTGTGATGTTACTGCCCCATAACTTACATGGGGTTGACCAAACTTGCAGAAACATGTTTATTTCTGCTGAAAAACACGTTTTGACAATTTCTGCACACTGGGGTTAAGGGCTGAGTGTGTGGGCTCTTTTGAGCCTTGCTGTTACAAGGAGATTCAGTTGCCTGAAAAAACGCGTTTATTTCGGGCTGAAAAACACGTTTTGAAAAGTGTGATGTTACTGCCCCATAACTTACATGGGGTTGACCAAACTTGCAGAAACATGTTTATTTCTGCTGAAAAACACGTTTTGACCCTTTCTGCACACTGGGGTTAAGGGTTGAGTGTGTGGGCACTTCTGAGCCTTGCTGTTACAAGTAGATTCAGTTGTCTGAAAAAACGCGTTTATTTCGGGCTGAAAAACACGTTTTGAAAAGTATGATGTTACTGCCCCATGACTTACATGGGGTTGACCAAACTTACAGAAACATGTTTATTTCTGCTGAAAAACATGTTTTGACCCTTTCTGCACACTGGGGTTAAGGGCTGAGTGTGTTGGCTCTTTTGAGCCTTGCTGTTACAAGTAGATTCAGCTGTCTGAAAAAACGTGTTTATTTCGGGCTGAAAAACACGTTTTGAAAAGTGTGATGTTACTGCCCCATAACTTACATGGGGTTGACCAAACTTGCAGAAACATGTTTATTTCAGCTGAAAAACACGTTTTGACACTTTCTGTACACTGGGGTTAAGGGCTGAGTGTGTGGGCTCTTCTGAGCCTTGCTGTTACAAGGAGATTCAGTTGTCTGAAAAAACGCGTTTATTTCGGGCTGAAAAACACGTTTTGAAAAGTGTGATGTTACTGCCCCATAACTTACATGGGGTTGACCAAACTTGCAGAAACATGTTTATTTCTGCTGAAAAACACGTTTTGACCCTTTCTGCACACTGGGGTTAAGGGCTGAGTGTGTTGGCACTTCTGAGACTTGCTGTTACAAGTATATTCAGCTGTCTGAAAAAACGCGTTTATTTCGGGCTGAAAAACACGTTTTGAAAAGTGTGATGTTACTGCCCCATAACTTACATGGGGTTGACCAAACTTGCAGAAACATGTTTATTTCTGCTGAAAAACACGTTTTGACCCTTTCTGCACACTGGGGTTAAGGGTTGAGTGTGTGGGCACTTCTGAGCCTTGCTGTTACAAGTAGATTCAGTTGTCTGAAAAAACGCGTTTAATTCGGGCTGAAAAACACGTTTTGAAAAGTATGATGTTACTGCCCCATAACTTACATGGGGTTGACCAAACTTGCAGAAACATGTTTATTTCTGCTGAAAAACACGTTTTGACACTTTCTGTACACTGGGGTTAAGGGCTGAGTGTGTGGGCTCTTCTGAGCCTTGCTGTTACAAGGAGATTCAGTTGTCTGAAAAAACGCTTTTATTTCGGGCTGAAAAACACGTTTTGAAAAGTGTGATGTTACTGCCCCATAACTTACATGGGGTTGACCAAACTTGCAGAAACATGTTTATTTCTGCTGAAAAACACGTTTTGACACTTTCTGTACACTGGGGTTAAGGGCTGAGTGTGTTGGCACTTCTGAGACTTGCTGTTACAAGTATATTCAGCTGTCTGAAAAAACGTGTTTATTTCGGGCTGAAAAACACGTTTTGAAAAGTGTGATGTTACTGCCCCATAACTTACATGGGGTTGACCAAACTTGCAGAAACATGTTTATTTCTGCTGAAAAACACGTTTTGACCCTTTCTGCACACTGGGGTTAAGGGTTGAGTGTGTGGGCACTTCTGAGCCTTGCTGTTACAAGTAGATTCAGTTGTCTGAAAAAACGCGTTTAATTCGGGCTGAAAAACACGTTTTGAAAAGTATGATGTTACTGCCCCATAACTTACATGGGGTTGACCAAACTTGCAGAAACATGTTTATTTCTGCTGAAAAACACGTTTTGACACTTTCTGTACACTGGGGTTAAGGGCTGAGTGTGTGGGCTCTTCTGAGCCTTGCTGTTACAAGGAGATTCAGTTGTCTGAAAAAACGCTTTTATTTCGGGCTGAAAAACACGTTTTGAAAAGTGTGATGTTACTGCCCCATAACTTACATGGGGTTGACCAAACTTGCAGAAACATGTTTATTTCTGCTGAAAAACACGTTTTGACACTTTCTGTACACTGGGGTTAAGCGCTGAGTGCGTGGGCTCTTCTGAGCCTTGCTGTTACAAGGAGATTCAGTTGTCTGAAAAAACGCGTTTATTTCGGGCTGAAAAACACGTTTTGAAAAGTGTGATGTTACTGCCCCATAACTTACATGGGGTTGACCAAACTTGCAGAAACATGTTTATTTCTGCTGAAAAACACGTTTTGACCCTTTCTGCACACTGGGGTTAAGGGCTGAGTGTGTTGGCACTTCTGAGCCTTGCTGTTACAAGTATATTCAGCTGTCTGAAAAAACGTGTTTATTTCGGGCTGAAAAACACGTTTTGAAAAGTGTGATGTTACTGCATCATAACTTACATGGGGTTGACCAAACTTGCAGAAACATGTTTATTTCTGCTGAAAAACACGTTTTGACCCTTTCTGCACACTGGGGTTAAGGGCTGAGTGTGTTGGCACTTCTGAGCCTTGCTGTTACAAGTATATTCAGCTGTCTGAAAAAACGTGTTTATTTCGGGCTGAAAAACACGTTTTGAAAAGTGTGATGTTACTGCCCCATAACTTACATGGGGTTGACCAAACTTGCAGAAACATGTTTATTTCTGCTGAAAAACACGTTTTGACACTTTCTGTACACTGGGGTTAAGGGCTGAGTGTGTGGGCTCTTCTGAGCCTTGCTGTTACAAGGAGATTCATTTGCCTGAAAAAACGCGTTTATTTCGGGCTGAAAAACACGTTTTGAAAAGTGTGATGTTACTGCCCCATAACTTACATGGGGTTGACCAAACTTGCAGAAACATGTTTATTTCTGCTGAAAAACACGTTTTGACCCTTTCTGCACACTGGGGTTAAGGGCTGAGTGTGTTGGCACTTCTGAGCCTTGCTGTTACAAGTAGATTCAGCTGTCTGAAAAAACGTGTTTATTTCGGGCTGAAAAACACGTTTTGAAAAGTGTGATGTTACTGCCCCATAACTTACATGGGGTTGACCAAACTTGCAGAAACATGTTTATTTCTGCTGAAAAACACGTTTTGACAATTTCTGCACACTGGGGTTAAGGGCTGAGTGTGTGGGCTCTTTTGAGCCTTGCTGTTACAAGGAGATTCAGTTGCCTGAAAAAACGCGTTTATTTCGGGCTGAAAAACACGTTTTGAAAAGTATGATGTTACTGCCCCATAACTTACATGGGGTTGACCAAACTTGCAGAAACATGTTTATTTCTGCTGAAAAACACGTTTTGACCCTTTCTGCACACTGGGGTTAAGGGCTGAGTGTGTTGGCACTTCTGAGCCTTGCTGTTACAAGTAGATTCAGCTGTCTGAAAAAACGTGTTTATTTCGGGCTGAAAAACACGTTTTGAAAAGTGTGATGTTACTGCCCCATAACTTACATGGGGTTGACCAAACTTGCAGAAACATGTTTATTTCTGCTGAAAAACACGTTTTGACCCTTTCTGCACACTGGGGTTAAGGGTTGAGTGTGTGGGCACTTCTGAGCCTTGCTGTTACAAGTAGATTCAGTTGTCTGAAAAAACGCGTTTATTTCGGGCTGAAAAACACGTTTTGAAAAGTGTGATGTTACTGCCCCATAACTTACATGGGGTTGACCAAACTTGCAGAAACATGTTTATTTCTGCTGAAAAACACGTTTTGACCCTTTCTGCACACTGGGGTTAAGGGCTGAGTGTGTTGGCACTTCTGAGCCTTGCTGTTACAAGTAGATTCAGCTGTCTGAAAAAACGTGTTTATTTCGGGTTGAAAAACACGTTTTGAAAAGTGTGATGTTACTGCCCCATAACTTACATGGGGTTGACCAAACTTGCAGAAACATGTTTATTTCTGCTGAAAAACACGTTTTGACAATTTCTGCACACTGGGGTTAAGGGCTGAGTGTGTGGGCTCTTTTGAGCCTTGCTGTTACAAGGAGATTCAGTTGCCTGAAAAAACGCGTTTATTTCGGGCTGAAAAACACGTTTTGAAAAGTGTGATGTTACTGCCCCATAACTTACATGGGGTTGACCAAACTTGCAGAAACATGTTTATTTCTGCTGAAAAACACGTTTTGACCCTTTCTGCACACTGGGGTTAAGGGCTGAGTGTGTTGGCACTTCTGAGCCTTGCTGTTACAAGTATATTCAGCTGTCTTAAAAAACGTGTTTATTTCGGGCTGAAAAACACGTTTTGAAAAGTGTGATGTTACTGCATCATAACTTACATGGGGTTGACCAAACTTGCAGAAACATGTTTATTTCTGCTGAAAAACACGTTTTGACCCTTTCTGCACACTGGGGTTAAGGGCTGAGTGTGTTGGCACTTCTGAGCCTTGCTGTTACAAGTATATTCAGCTGTCTGAAAAAACGTGTTTATTTCGGGCTGAAAAACACGTTTTGAAAAGTGTGATGTTACTGCCCCATAACTTACATGGGGTTGACCAAACTTGCAGAAACATGTTTATTTCTGCTGAAAAACACGTTTTGACACTTTCTGTACACTGGGGTTAAGGGCTGAGTGTGTGGGCTCTTCTGAGCCTTGCTGTTACAAGGAGATTCATTTGCCTGAAAAAACGCGTTTATTTCGGGCTGAAAAACACGTTTTGAAAAGTGTGATGTTACTGCCCCATAACTTACATGGGGTTGACCAAACTTGCAGAAACATGTTTATTTCTGCTGAAAAACACGTTTTGACCCTTTCTGCACACTGGGGTTAAGGGCTGAGTGTGTTGGCACTTCTGAGCCTTGCTGTTACAAGTAGATTCAGCTGTCTGAAAAAACGTGTTTATTTCGGGCTGAAAAACACGTTTTGAAAAGTGTGATGTTACTGCCCCATAACTTACATGGGGTTGACCAAACTTGCAGAAACATGTTTATTTCTGCTGAAAAACACGTTTTGACAATTTCTGCACACTGGGGTTAAGGGCTGAGTGTGTGGGCTCTTTTGAGCCTTGCTGTTACAAGGAGATTCAGTTGCCTGAAAAAACGCGTTTATTTCGGGCTGAAAAACACGTTTTGAAAAGTATGATGTTACTGCCCCATAACTTACATGGGGTTGACCAAACTTGCAGAAACATGTTTATTTCTGCTGAAAAACACGTTTTGACCCTTTCTGCACACTGGGGTTAAGGGCTGAGTGTGTTGGCACTTCTGAGCCTTGCTGTTACAAGTAGATTCAGCTGTCTGAAAAAACGTGTTTATTTCGGGCTGAAAAACACGTTTTGAAAAGTGTGATGTTACTGCCCCATAACTTACATGGGGTTGACCAAACTTGCAGAAACATGTTTATTTCTGCTGAAAAACACGTTTTGACCCTTTCTGCACACTGGGGTTAAGGGTTGAGTGTGTGGGCACTTCTGAGCCTTGCTGTTACAAGTAGATTCAGTTGTCTGAAAAAACGCGTTTATTTCGGGCTGAAAAACACGTTTTGAAAAGTGTGATGTTACTGCCCCATAACTTACATGGGGTTGACCAAACTTGCAGAAACATGTTTATTTCTGCTGAAAAACACGTTTTGACCCTTTCTGCACACTGGGGTTAAGGGCTGAGTGTGTTGGCACTTCTGAGCCTTGCTGTTACAAGTAGATTCAGCTGTCTGAAAAAACGTGTTTATTTCGGGTTGAAAAACACGTTTTGAAAAGTGTGATGTTACTGCCCCATAACTTACATGGGGTTGACCAAACTTGCAGAAACATGTTTATTTCTGCTGAAAAACACGTTTTGACAATTTCTGCACACTGGGGTTAAGGGCTGAGTGTGTGGGCTCTTTTGAGCCTTGCTGTTACAAGGAGATTCAGTTGCCTGAAAAAACGCGTTTATTTCGGGCTGAAAAACACGTTTTGAAAAGTGTGATGTTACTGCCCCATAACTTACATGGGGTTGACCAAACTTGCAGAAACATGTTTATTTCTGCTGAAAAACACGTTTTGACCCTTTCTGCACACTGGGGTTAAGGGCTGAGTGTGTTGGCACTTCTGAGACTTGCTGTTACAAGTATATTCAGCTGTCTGAAAAAACGTGTTTATTTCGGGCTGAAAAACACGTTTTGAAAAGTGTGATGTTACTGCCCCATAACTTACATGGGGTTGACCAAACTTGCAGAAACATGTTTATTTCTGCTGAAAAACACGTTTTGACCCTTTCTGCACACTGGAGTTAAGGGTTGAGTGTGTGGGCACTTCTGAGCCTTGCTGTTACAAGTAGATTCAGTTGTCTGAAAAAACGCGTTTAATTCGGGCTGAAAAACACGTTTTGAAAAGTATGATGTTACTGCCCCATAACTTACATGGGGTTGACCAAACTTACAGAAACATGTTTATTTCTGCTGAAAAACACGTTTTGACCCTTTCTGCACACTGGGGTTAAGGGCTGAGTGTGTTGGCTCTTCTGAGCCTTGCTGTTACAAGTAGATTCAGCTGTCTGAAAAAACGTGTTTATTTCGGGCTGAAAAACACGTTTTGAAAAGTGTGATGTTATTGCCCCATAACTTACATGGGGTTGACCAAACTTTCAGAAACATGTTTATTTCAGCTGAAAAACACGTTTTGACACTTTCTGTACACTGGGGTTAAGGGCTGAGTGTGTGGGCTCTTCTGAGCCTTGCTGTTACAAGGAGATTCAGTTGTCTGAAAAAACGCGTTTATTTCGGGCTGAAAAACACGTTTTGAAAAGTGTGATGTTACTGCCCCATAACTTACATGGGGTTGACCAAACTTGCAGAAACATGTTTATTTCTGCTGAAAAACACGTTTTGACCCTTTCTGCACACTGGGGTTAAGGGTTGAGTGTGTGGGCACTTCTGAGCCTTGCTGTTACAAGTAGATTCAGTTGCCTGAAAAAACGCGTTTATTTCTGGCTGAAAAACACGTTTTGAAAAGTATGATGTTACTGCCCCATAACTTACATGGGGTTGACCAAACTTGCAGAAACATGTTTATTTCTGCTGAAAAACACGTTTTGACCCTTTCTGCACACTGGGGTTAAGGGCTGAGTGTGTTGGCACTTCTGAGCCTTGCTGTTACAAGTAGATTCAGCTGTCTGAAAAAACGTGTTTATTTCGGGCTGAAAAACACGTTTTGAAAAGTGTGATGTTACTGCCCCATAACTTACATGGGGTTGACCAAACTTGCAGAAACATGTTTATTTCTGCTGAAAAACACGTTTTGACCCTTTCTGCACACTGGGGTTAAGGGTTGAGTGTATGGGCACTTCTGAGCCTTGCTGTTACAAGTAGATTCAGTTGTCTGAAAAAACGCGTTTATTTCGGGCTGAAAAACACGTTTTGAAAAGTGTGATGTTACTGCCCCATAACTTACATGGGGTTGACCAAACTTGCAGAAACATGTTTATTTCTGCTGAAAAACACGTTTTGACCCTTTCTGCACACTGGGGTTAAGGGCTGAGTGTGTTGGCACTTCTGAGCCTTGCTGTTACAAGTAGATTCAGCTGTCTGAAAAAACGTGTTTATTTCGGGTTGAAAAACACGTTTTGAAAAGTGTGATGTTACTGCCCCATAACTTACATGGGGTTGACCAAACTTGCAGAAACATGTTTATTTCTGCTGAAAAACACGTTTTGACAATTTCTGCACACTGGGGTTAAGGGCTGAGTGTGTGGGCTCTTTTGAGCCTTGCTGTTACAAGGAGATTCAGTTGCCTGAAAAAACGCGTTTATTTCGGGCTGAAAAACACGTTTTGAAAAGTGTGATGTTACTGCCCCATAACTTACATGGGGTTGACCAAACTTGCAGAAACATGTTTATTTCTGCTGAAAAACACGTTTTGACACTTTCTGTACACTGGGGTTAAGGGTTGAGTGTGTGGGCACTTCTGAGCCTTGCTGTTACAAGTAGATTCAGTTGCCTGAAAAAACGCGTTTATTTCTGGCTGAAAAACACGTTTTGAAAAGTGTG
This sequence comes from Lepisosteus oculatus, assembly GCF_040954835.1. Classification (NCBI taxonomy): domain Eukaryota; kingdom Metazoa; phylum Chordata; class Actinopteri; order Semionotiformes; family Lepisosteidae; genus Lepisosteus; species Lepisosteus oculatus. Next base: position 33,613 of record NW_027167755.1, on the reverse strand, counting down.
ATGTTACTGCCCCATAACTTACATGGGGTTGACCAAACTTGCAGAAACATGTTTATTTCTGCTGAAAAACACGTTTTGACACTTTCTGTACACTGGGGTTAAGGGCTGAGTGTGTGGGCTCTTCTGAGCCTTGCTGTTACAAGGAGATTCAGTTGCCTGAAAAAACGCGTTTATTTCGGGCTGAAATACACGTTTTGAAAAGTGTGATGTCACTGCCTGATAACTTACATGGGGTTGACCAAACTTGCAGAAACATGTTTATTTCTGCTGAAAAACACGTTTTGACCCTTTCTGCACACTGGTGTTAAGGGTTGACTGTGTGGGCACTTCTGAGCATTGCTGTTACAAGTAGATTCAGTTGTCTGAAAAAACGCGTTTATTTCGGGCTGAAAAACACGTTTTGAAAACTGTGATGTTACTGCCCCATAACATACATGGGGTTGACCAAACTTGCAGAAACATGTTTATTTCTGCTGAAAAACACGTTTTGACCCTTTCTGCACACTGGGGTTAAGGGCTGAGTGTGTTGGCACTTCTGAGCCTTGCTGTTACAAGTAGATTCAGCTGTCTGAAAAAACGTGTTTATTTCGGGCTGAAAAACACGTTTTGAAAAGTGTGATGTTACTGCCCCATAACTTACATGGGGTTGACCAAACTTGCAGAAACATGTTTATTTCTGCTGAAAAACACGTTTTGACAATTTCTGCACACTCTGGTTAAGGGCTGAGTGTGTGGGCACTTCTGAGCATTGCTGTTACAAGTAGATTCAGTTGTCTGAAAAAACGCGTTTATTTCGGGCTGAAAAACACGTTTTGAAAACTGTGATGTTACTGCCCCATAACTTACATGGGGTTGACCAAACTTGCAGAAACATGTTTATTTCTGCTGAAAAACACGTTTTGACCCTTTCTGCACACTGGGGTTAAGGGCTGAGTGTGTTGGCACTTCTGAGCCTTGCTGTTACAAATAGATTCAGCTGTCTGAAAAAACGTGTTTATTTCGGGCTGAAAAACACGTTTTGAAAAGTGTGATGTTACTGCCCCATTACTTACATGGGGTTGACCAAACTTGCAGAAACATGTTTATTTCTGCTGAAAAACACGTTTTGACACCTTCTGTACACTGGGGTTAAGGGCTGAGTGTGTGGGCTCTTCTGAGCCTTGCTGTTACAAGGAGATTCAGTTGCCTGAAAAAACGCGTTTATTTCGGGCTGAAAAACACGTTTTGAAAAGTGTGATGTTACTGCCCCATAACTTACATGGGGTTGACCAAACTTGCAGAAACATGTTTATTTCTGCTGAAAAACACGTTTTGACACTTTCTGTACACTGGGGTTAAGGGCTGAGTGTGTGGGCTCTTCTGAGCCTTGCTGTTACAAGGAGATTCAGTTGTCTGAAAAAACGCGTTTATTTCGGGCTGAAAAACACGTTTTGAAAAGTGTGATGTTACTGCCCCATAACTTACATGGGGTTGACCAAACTTGCAGAAACATGTTTATTTCTGCTGAAAAACACGTTTTGACACTTTCTGTACACTGGGGTTAAGGGCTGAGTGTGTGGGCTCTTCTGAGCCTTGCTGTTACAAGGAGATTCAGTTGTCTGAAAAAACGCTTTTATTTCGGGCTGAAAAACACGTTTTGAAAAGTGTGATGTTACTGCCCCATAACTTACATGGGGTTGACCAAACTTGCAGAAACATGTTTATTTCTGCTGAAAAACACGTTTTGACACTTTCTGTACACTGGGGTTAAGGGCTGAGTGCGTGGGCTCTTCTGAGCCTTGCTGTTACAAGGAGATTCAGTTGTCTGAAAAAACGTGTTTATTTCGGGCTGAAAAACACGTTTTGAAAAGTGTGATGTTACTGCCCCATAACTTACATGGGGTTGACCAAACTTGCAGAAACATGTTTATTTCTGCTGAAAAACACGTTTTGACCCTTTCTGCACACTGGGGTTAAGGGCTGAGTGTGTTGGCACTTCTGAGCCTTGCTGTTACAAGTATATTCTGCTGTCTGAAAAAACGTGTTTATTTCGGGCTGAAAAACACGTTTTGAAAAGTGTGATGTTACTGCATCATAACTTACATGGGGTTGACCAAACTTGCAGAAACATGTTTATTTCTGCTGAAAAACACGTTTTGACCCTTTCTGCACACTGGGGTTAAGGGCTGAGTGTGTTGGCACTTCTGAGCCTTGCTGTTACAAGTAGATTCAGCTGTCTGAAAAAACGTGTTTATTTCGGGTTGAAAAACACGTTTTGAAAAGTGTGATGTTACTGCCCCATAACTTACATGGGGTTGACCAAACTTGCAGAAACATGTTTATTTCTGCTGAAAAACACGTTTTGACAATTTCTGCACACTGGGGTTAAGGGCTGAGTGTGTGGGCTCTTTTGAGCCTTGCTGTTACAAGGAGATTCAGTTGCCTGAAAAAACGCGTTTATTTCGGGCTGAAAAACACGTTTTGAAAAGTGTGATGTTACTGCCCCATAACTTACATGGGGTTGACCAAACTTGCAGAAACATGTTTATTTCTGCTGAAAAACACGTTTTGACACTTTCTGTACACTGGGGTTAAGGGTTGAGTGTGTGGGCACTTCTGAGCCTTGCTGTTACAAGTAGATTCAGTTGCCTGAAAAAACGCGTTTATTTCTGGCTGAAAAACACGTTTTGAAAAGTGTGATGTTACTGCCCCATAACTTACATGGGGTTGACCAAACTTGCAGAAACATGTTTATTTCTGCTGAAAAACACGTTTTGACACTTTCTGTACACTGGGGTTAAGGGCTGAGTGTGTGGGCTCTTCTGAGCCTTGCTGTTACAAGGAGATTCAGTTGCCTGAAAAAACGCGTTTATTTCGGGCTGAAATACACGTTTTGAAAAGTGTGATGTCACTGCCTGATAACTTACATGGGGTTGACCAAACTTGCAGAAACATGTTTATTTCTGCTGAAAAACACGTTTTGACCCTTTCTGCACACTGGTGTTAAGGGTTGACTGTGTGGGCACTTCTGAGCATTGCTGTTACAAGTAGATTCAGTTGTCTGAAAAAACGCGTTTATTTCGGGCTGAAAAACACGTTTTGAAAACTGTGATGTTACTGCCCCATAACATACATGGGGTTGACCAAACTTGCAGAAACATGTTTATTTCTGCTGAAAAACACGTTTTGACCCTTTCTGCACACTGGGGTTAAGGGCTGAGTGTGTTGGCACTTCTGAGCCTTGCTGTTACAAGTAGATTCAGCTGTCTGAAAAAACGTGTTTATTTCGGGCTGAAAAACACGTTTTGAAAAGTGTGATGTTACTGCCCCATAACTTACATGGGGTTGACCAAACTTGCAGAAACATGTTTATTTCTGCTGAAAAACACGTTTTGACAATTTCTGCACACTCTGGTTAAGGGCTGAGTGTGTGGGCACTTCTGAGCATTGCTGTTACAAGTAGATTCAGTTGTCTGAAAAAACGCGTTTATTTCGGGCTGAAAAACACGTTTTGAAAACTGTGATGTTACTGCCCCATAACTTACATGGGGTTGACCAAACTTGCAGAAACATGTTTATTTCTGCTGAAAAACACGTTTTGACCCTTTCTGCACACTGGGGTTAAGGGCTGAGTGTGTTGGCACTTCTGAGCCTTGCTGTTACAAATAGATTCAGCTGTCTGAAAAAACGTGTTTATTTCGGGCTGAAAAACACGTTTTGAAAAGTGTGATGTTACTGCCCCATTACTTACATGGGGTTGACCAAACTTGCAGAAACATGTTTATTTCTGCTGAAAAACACGTTTTGACACCTTCTGTACACTGGGGTTAAGGGCTGAGTGTGTGGGCTCTTCTGAGCCTTGCTGTTACAAGGAGATTCAGTTGCCTGAAAAAACGCGTTTATTTCGGGCTGAAAAACACGTTTTGAAAAGTGTGATGTTACTGCCCCATAACTTACATGGGGTTGACCAAACTTGCAGAAACATGTTTATTTCTGCTGAAAAACACGTTTTGACACTTTCTGTACACTGGGGTTAAGGGCTGAGTGTGTGGGCTCTTCTGAGCCTTGCTGTTACAAGGAGATTCAGTTGTCTGAAAAAACGCGTTTATTTCGGGCTGAAAAATACGTTTTGAAAAGTGTGATGTTACTGCCCCATAACTTACATGGGGTTGACCAAACTTGCAGAAACATGTTTATTTCTGCTGAAAAACACGTTTTGACACTTTCTGTACACTGGGGTTAAGGGCTGAGTGTGTGGGCTCTTCTGAGCCTTGCTGTTACAAGGAGATTCAGTTGTCTGAAAAAACGCTTTTATTTCGGGCTGAAAAACACGTTTTGAAAAGTGTGATGTTACTGCCCCATAACTTACATGGGGTTGACCAAACTTGCAGAAACATGTTTATTTCTGCTGAAAAACACGTTTTGACACTTTCTGTACACTGGGGTTAAGGGCTGAGTGCGTGGGCTCTTCTGAGCCTTGCTGTTACAAGGAGATTCAGTTGTCTGAAAAAACGTGTTTATTTCGGGCTGAAAAACACGTTTTGAAAAGTGTGATGTTACTGCCCCATAACTTACATGGGGTTGACCAAACTTGCAGAAACATGTTTATTTCTGCTGAAAAACACGTTTTGACCCTTTCTGCACACTGGGGTTAAGGGCTGAGTGTGTTGGCACTTCTGAGCCTTGCTGTTACAAGTATATTCAGCTGTCTGAAAAAACGTGTTTATTTCGGGCTGAAAAACACGTTTTGAAAAGTGTGATGTTACTGCATCATAACTTACATGGGGTTGACCAAACTTGCAGAAACATGTTTATTTCTGCTGAAAAACACGTTTTGACCCTTTCTGCACACTGGGGTTAAGGGCTGAGTGTGTTGGCACTTCTGAGCCTTGCTGTTACAAGTATATTCAGCTGTCTGAAAAAACGTGTTTATTTCGGGCTGAAAAACACGTTTTGAAAAGTGTGATGTTACTGCCCCATAACTTACATGGGGTTGACCAAACTTGCAGAAACATGTTTATTTCTGCTGAAAAACACGTTTTGACACTTTCTGTACACTGGGGTTAAGGGCTGAGTGTGTGGGCTCTTCTGAGCCTTGCTGTTACAAGGAGATTCATTTGCCTGAAAAAACGCGTTTATTTCGGGCTGAAAAACACGTTTTGAAAAGTGTGATGTTACTGCCCCATAACTTACATGGGGTTGACCAAACTTGCAGAAACATGTTTATTTCTGCTGAAAAACACGTTTTGACCCTTTCTGCACACTGGGGTTAAGGGCTGAGTGTGTGGGCACTTCTGAGCCTTGCTGTTACAAGTAGATTCAGTTGTCTGAAAAAACGCGTTTATTTCGGGCTGAAAAACACGTTTTGAAAAGTATGATGTTACTGCCCCATAACTTACATGGGGTTGACCAAACTTACAGAAACATGTTTATTTCTGCTGAAAAACATGTTTTGACCCTTTCTGCACACTGGGGTTAAGGGCTGAGTGTGTTGGCTCTTCTGAGCCTTGCTGTTACAAGTAGATTCAGCTGTCTGAAAAAACGTGTTTATTTCGGGCTGAAAAACACGTTTTGAAAAGTGTGATGTTACTGCCCCATAACTTACATGGGGTTGACCAAACTTGCAGAAACATGTTTATTTCTGCTGAAAAACACGTTTTGACAATTTCTGCACACTGGGGTTAAGGGCTGAGTGTGTGGGCTCTTTTGAGCCTTGCTGTTACAAGGAGATTCAGTTGCCTGAAAAAACGCGTTTATTTCGGGCTGAAAAACACGTTTTGAAAAGTGTGATGTTACTGCCCCATAACTTACATGGGGTTGACCAAACTTGCAGAAACATGTTTATTTCTGCTGAAAAACACGTTTTGACCCTTTCTGCACACTGGGGTTAAGGGTTGAGTGTGTGGGCACTTCTGAGCCTTGCTGTTACAAGTAGATTCAGTTGCCTGAAAAAACGTGTTTATTTCGGGCTGAAAAACACGTTTTGAAAAGTGTGATGTTACTGCCTCATAACTTACATGGGGTTGACCAAACTTGCAGAAACATGTTTATTTCTGCTGAAAAACACGTTTTGACCCTTTCTGCACACTGGGGTTAAGGGCTGAGTGTGTTGGCACTTCTGAGCCTTGCTGTTACAAGTATATTCAGCTGTCTGAAAAAACGTGTTTATTTCGGGCTGAAAAACACGTTTTGAAAAGTGTGACGTTACTGCCCCATAACTTACATGGGGTTGACCAAACTTGCAGAAACATGTTTATTTCTGCTGAAAAACACGTTTTGACCCTTTCTGTACACTGGGGTTAAGGGCTGAGTGTGTGGGCTCTTCTGAGCCTTGCTGTTACAAGGAGATTCATTTGCCTGAAAAAAAACGCGTTTATTTCGGGCTGAAAAACACGTTTTGAAAACTGTGATGTTACTGCCCCATAACTTACATGGGGTTGACCAAACTTACAGAAACATGTTTATTTCTGCTGAAAAACACGTTTTGACCCTTTCTGCACACTGGGGTTAAGGGCTGAGTGTGTTGGCTCTTCTGAGCCTTGCCGTTACAAGTAGATTCAGCTGTCTGAAAAAACGTGTTTATTTCGGGCTGAAAAACACGTTTTGAAAAGTGTGATGTTACTGCCCCATAACTTACATGGGGTTGACCAAACTTGCAGAAACATGTTTATTTCAGCTGAAAAACACGTTTTGACACTTTCTGTACACTGGGGTTAAGGGCTGAGTGTGTGGGCTCTTCTGAGCCTTGCTGTTACAAGGAGATTCAGTTGTCTGAAAAAACGCGTTTATTTCGGGCTGAAAAACACGTTTTGAAAAGTGTGATGTTACTGCCCCATAACTTACATGGGGTTGACCAAACTTGCAGAAACATGTTTATTTCTGCTGAAAAACACGTTTTGACCCTTTCTGCACACTGGGGTTAAGGGTTGAGTGTGTGGGCATTTCTGAGCCTTGCTGTTACAAGTAGATTCAGTTGTCTGAAAAAACGCGTTTATTTCGGGCTGAAAAACACGTTTTGAAAAGTGTGATGTTACTGCCCCATAACTTACATGGGGTTGACCAAACTTGCAGAAACATGTTTATTTCTGCTGAAAAACACGTTTTGACCCTTTCTGCACACTGGGGTTAAGGGCTGAGTGTGTTGGCACTTCTGAGCCTTGCTGTTACAAGTAGATTCAGCTGTCTGAAAAAACGTGTTTATTTCGGGCTGAAAAACATGTTTTGAAAAGTGTGATGTTACTGCCCCATAACTTACATGGGGTTGACCAAACTTGCAGAAACATGTTTATTTCTGCTGAAAAACACGTTTTGACAATTTCTGCACACTGGGGTTAAGGGCTGAGTGTGTGGGCTCTTTTGAGCCTTGCTGTTACAAGGAGATTCAGTTGCCTGAAAAAACGCGTTTATTTCGGGCTGAAAAACACGTTTTGAAAAGTGTGATGTTACTGCCCCATAACTTACATGGGGTTGACCAAACTTGCAGAAACATGTTTATTTCTGCTGAAAAACACGTTTTGACCCTTTCTGCACACTGGGGTTAAGGGCTGAGTGTGTTGGCACTTCTGAGCCTTGCTGTTACAAGTAGATTCAGCTGTCTGAAAAAACGTGTTTATTTCGGGTTGAAAAACACGTTTTGAAAAGTGTGATGTTACTGCCCCATAACTTACATGGGGTTGACCAAACTTGCAGAAACATGTTTATTTCTGCTGAAAAACACGTTTTGCAATTTCTGCACACTGGGGTTAAGGGCTGAGTGTGTGGGCTCTTTTGAGCCTTGCTGTTACAAGGAGATTCAGTTGCCTGAAAAAACGCGTTTATTTCGGGCTGAAAAACACGTTTTGAAAAGTGTGATGTTACTGCCCCATAACTTACATGGGGTTGACCAAACTTGCAGAAACATGTTTATTTCTGCTGAAAAACACGTTTTGACCCTTTCTGCACACTGGGGTTAAGGGCTGAGTGTGTTGGCACTTCTGAGACTTGCTGTTACAAGTATATTCAGCTGTCTGAAAAAACGTGTTTATTTCGGGCTGAAAAACACGTTTTGAAAAGTGTGATGTTACTGCCCCATAACTTACATGGGGTTGACCAAACTTGCAGAAACATGTTTATTTCTGCTGAAAAACACGTTTTGACCCTTTCTGCACACTGGGGTTAAGGGTTGAGTGTGTGGGCACTTCTGAGCCTTGCTGTTACAAGTAGATTCAGTTGTCTGAAAAAACGCGTTTATTCGGGCTGAAAAACACGTTTTGAAAAGTATGATGTTACTGCCCCATGACTTACATGGGGTTGACCAAACTTACAGAAACATGTTTATTTCTGCTGAAAAACATGTTTTGACCCTTTCTGCACACTGGGGTTAAGGGCTGAGTGTGTTGGCTCTTCTGAGCCTTGCTGTTACAAGTAGATTCAGCTGTCTGAAAAAACGTGTTTATTTCGGGCTGAAAAACACGTTTTGAAAAGTGTGATGTTACTGCCCCATAACTTACATGGGGTTGACCAAACTTGCAGAAACATGTTTATTTCAGCTGAAAAACACGTTTTGACACTTTCTGTACACTGGGGTTAAGGGCTGAGTGTGTGGGCTCTTCTGAGCCTTGCTGTTACAAGGAGATTCAGTTGTCTGAAAAAACGCGTTTATTTCGGGCTGAAAAACACGTTTTGAAAAGTGTGATGTTACTGCCCCATAACTTACATGGGGTTGACCAAACTTGCAGAAACATGTTTATTTCTGCTGAAAAACACGTTTTGACCCTTTCTGCACACTGGGGTTAAGGGTTGAGTGTGTGGGCACTTCTGAGCCTTGCTGTTACAAGTAGATTCAGTTGCCTGAAAAAACGCGTTTATTTCTGGCTGAAAAACACGTTTTGAAAAGTATGATGTTACTGCCCCATAACTTACATGGGGTTGACCAAACTTGCAGAAACATGTTTATTTCTGCTGAAAAACACGTTTTGACCCTTTCTGCACACTGGGGTTAAGGGCTGAGTGTGTTGGCACTTCTGAGACTTGCTGTTACAAGTATATTCAGCTGTCTGAAAAAACGTGTTTATTTCGGGCTGAAAAACACGTTTTGAAAAGTGTGATGTTACTGCCCCATAACTTACATGGGGTTGACCAAACTTGCAGAAACATGTTTATTTCTGCTGAAAAACACGTTTTGACCCTTTCTGCACACTGGGGTTAAGGGTTGAGTGTGTGGGCACTTCTGAGCCTTGCTGTTACAAGTAGATTCAGTTGTCTGAAAAAACGCGTTTATTTCGGGCTGAAAAACACGTTTTGAAAAGTATGATGTTACTGCCCCATAACTTACATGGGGTTGACCAAACTTACAGAAACATGTTTATTTCTGCTGAAAAACATGTTTTGACCCTTTCTGCACACTGGGGTTAAGGGCTGAGTGTGTTGGCTCTTCTGAGCCTTGCTGTTACAAGTAGATTCAGCTGTCTGAAAAAACGTGTTTATTTCGGGCTGAAAAACACGTTTTGAAAAGTGTGATGTTACTGCCCCATAACTTACATGGGGTTGACCAAACTTGCAGAAACATGTTTATTTCTGCTGAAAAACACGTTTTGACAATTTCTGCACACTGGGGTTAAGGGCTGAGTGTGTGGGCTCTTTTGAGCCTTGCTGTTACAAGGAGATTCAGTTGCCTGAAAAAACGCGTTTATTTCGGGCTGAAAAACACGTTTTGAAAAGTGTGATGTTACTGCCCCATAACTTACATGGGGTTGACCAAACTTGCAGAAACATGTTTATTTCTGCTGAAAAACACGTTTTGACCCTTTCTGCACACTGGGGTTAAGGGTTGAGTGTGTGGGCACTTCTGAGCCTTGCTGTTACAAGTAGATTCAGTTGCCTGAAAAAACGTGTTTATTTCGGGCTGAAAAACACGTTTTGAAAAGTGTGATGTTACTGCCTCATAACTTACATGGGGTTGACCAAACTTGCAGAAACATGTTTATTTCTGCTGAAAAACACGTTTTGACCCTTTCTGCACACTGGGGTTAAGGGCTGAGTGTGTTGGCACTTCTGAGCCTTGCTGTTACAAGTATATTCAGCTGTCTGAAAAAACGTGTTTATTTCGGGCTGAAAAACACGTTTTGAAAAGTGTGACGTTACTGCCCCATAACTTACATGGGGTTGACCAAACTTGCAGAAACATGTTTATTTCTGCTGAAAAACACGTTTTGACCCTTTCTGTACACTGGGGTTAAGGGCTGAGTGTGTGGGCTCTTCTGAGCCTTGCTGTTACAAGGAGATTCAGTTGTCTGAAAAAACGCGTTTATTTCGGGCTGAAAAACACGTTTTGAAAAGTGTGATGTTACTGCCCCATAACCTACATGGGGTTGACCAAACTTGCAGAAACATGTTTATTTCTGCTGAAAAACACGTTTTGACCCTTTCTGCACACTGGGGTTAAGGGTTGAGTGTGTGGGCATTTCTGAGCCTTGCTGTTACAAGTAGATTCAGTTGTCTGAAAAAACGCGTTTATTTCGGGCTGAAAAACACGTTTTGAAAAGTGTGATGTTACTGCCCCATAACTTACATGGGGTTGACCAAACTTGCAGAAACATGTTTATTTCTGCTGAAAAACACGTTTTGACCCTTTCTGCACACTGGGGTTAAGGGCTGAGTGTGTTGGCACTTCTGAGCCTTGCTGTTACAAGTAGATTCAGCTGTCTGAAAAAACGTGTTTATTTCGGGCTGAAAAACACGTTTTGAAAAGTGTGATGTTACTGCCCCATAACTTACATGGGGTTGACCAAACTTGCAGAAACATGTTTATTTCTGCTGAAAAACACGTTTTGACAATTTCTGCACACTGGGGTTAAGGGCTGAGTGTGTGGGCTCTTTTGAGCCTTGCTGTTACAAGGAGATTCAGTTGCCTGAAAAAACGCGTTTATTTCGGGCTGAAAAACACGTTTTGAAAAGTGTGATGTTACTGCCCCATAACTTACATGGGGTTGACCAAACTTGCAGAAACATGTTTATTTCTGCTGAAAAACACGTTTTGACCCTTTCTGCACACTGGGGTTAAGGGCTGAGTGTGTTGGCACTTCTGAGCCTTGCTGTTACAAGTAGATTCAGCTGTCTGAAAAAACGTGTTTATTTCGGGTTGAAAAACACGTTTTGAAAAGTGTGATGTTACTGCCCCATAACTTACATGGGGTTGACCAAACTTGCAGAAACATGTTTATTTCTGCTGAAAAACACGTTTTGACAATTTCTGCACACTGGGGTTAAGGGCTGAGTGTGTGGGCTCTTTTGAGCCTTGCTGTTACAAGGAGATTCAGTTGCCTGAAAAAACGCGTTTATTTCGGGCTGAAAAACACGTTTTGAAAAGTGTGATGTTACTGCCCCATAACTTACATGGGGTTGACCAAACTTGCAGAAACATGTTTATTTCTGCTGAAAAACACGTTTTGACCCTTTCTGCACACTGGGGTTAAGGGCTGAGTGTGTTGGCACTTCTGAGACTTGCTGTTACAAGTATATTCAGCTGTCTGAAAAAACGTGTTTATTTCGGGCTGAAAAACACGTTTTGAAAAGTGTGACGTTACTGCCCCATAACTTACATGGGGTTGACCAAACTTGCAGAAACATGTTTATTTCTGCTGAAAAACACGTTTTGACCCTTTCTGTACACTGGGGTTAAGGGCTGAGTGTGTGGGCTCTTCTGAGCCTTGCTGTTACAAGGAGATTCATTTGCCTGAAAAAAAACGCGTTTATTTCGGGCTGAAAAACACGTTTTGAAAACTGTGATGTTACTTCCCCATAACTTACATGGGGTTGACCAAACTTACAGAAACATGTTTATTTCTGCTGAAAAACACGTTTTGACCCTTTCTGCACACTGGGGTTAAGGGCTGAGTGTGTTGGCTCTTCTGAGCCTTGCCGTTACAAGTAGATTCAGCTGTCTGAAAAAACGTGTTTATTTCGGGCTGAAAAACACGTTTTGAAAAGTGTGATGTTACTGCCCCATAACTTACATGGGGTTGACCAAACTTGCAGAAACATGTTTATTTCAGCTGAAAAACACGTTTTGACACTTTCTGTACACTGGGGTTAAGGGCTGAGTGTGTGGGCTCTTCTGAGCCTTGCTGTTACAAGGAGATTCAGTTGTCTGAAAAAACGCGTTTATTTCGGGCTGAAAAACACGTTTTGAAAAGTGTGATGTTACTGCCCCATAACTTACATGGGGTTGACCAAACTTGCAGAAACATGTTTATTTCTGCTGAAAAACACGTTTTGACCCTTTCTGCACACTGGGGTTAAGGGTTGAGTGTGTGGGCATTTCTGAGCCTTGCTGTTACAAGTAGATTCAGTTGTCTGAAAAAACGCGTTTATTTCGGGCTGAAAAACACGTTTTGAAAAGTGTGATGTTACTGCCCCATAACTTACATGGGGTTGACCAAACTTGCAGAAACATGTTTATTTCTGCTGAAAAACACGTTTTGACCCTTTCTGCACACTGGGGTTAAGGGCTGAGTGTGTTGGCACTTCTGAGCCTTGCTGTTACAAGTAGATTCAGCTGTCTGAAAAAACGTGTTTATTTCGGGCTGAAAAACACGTTTTGAAAAGTGTGATGTTACTGCCCCATAACTTACATGGGGTTGACCAAACTTGCAGAAACATGTTTATTTCTGCTGAAAAACACGTTTTGACAATTTCTGCACACTGGGGTTAAGGGCTGAGTGTGTGGGCTCTTTTGAGCCTTGCTGTTACAAGGAGATTCAGTTGCCTGAAAAAACGCGTTTATTTCGGGCTGAAAAACACGTTTTGAAAAGTGTGATGTTACTGCCCCATAACTTACATGGGGTTGACCAAACTTGCAGAAACATGTTTATTTCTGCTGAAAAACACGTTTTGACCCTTTCTGCACACTGGGGTTAAGGGCTGAGTGTGTTGGCACTTCTGAGCCTTGCTGTTACAAGTAGATTCAGCTGTCTGAAAAAACGTGTTTATTTCGGGTTGAAAAACACGTTTTGAAAAGTGTGATGTTACTGCCCCATAACTTACATGGGGTTGACCAAACTTGCAGAAACATGTTTATTTCTGCTGAAAAACACGTTTTGACAATTTCTGCACACTGGGGTTAAGGGCTGAGTGTGTGGGCTCTTTTGAGCCTTGCTGTTACAAGTAGATTCAGTTGCCTGAAAAAACGCGTTTATTTCGGGCTGAAAAACACGTTTTGAAAAGTGTGATGTTACTGCCCCATAACTTACATGGGGTTGACCAAACTTGCAGAAACATGTTTATTTCTGCTGAAAAACACGTTTTGACCCTTTCTGCACACTGGGGTTAAGGGCTGAGTGTGTTGGCACTTCTGAGACTTGCTGTTACAAGTATATTCAGCTGTCTGAAAAAACGTGTTTATTTCGGGCTGAAAAACACGTTTTGAAAAGTGTGATGTTACTGCCCCATAACTTACATGGGGTTGACCAAACTTGCAGAAACATGTTTATTTCTGCTGAAAAACACGTTTTGACAATTTCTGCACACTGGGGTTAAGGGCTGAGTGTGTGGGCTCTTTTGAGCCTTGCTGTTACAAGGAGATTCAGTTGCCTGAAAAAACGCGTTTATTTCGGGCTGAAAAACACGTTTTGAAAAGTGTGATGTTACTGCCCCATAACTTACATGGGGTTGACCAAACTTGCAGAAACATGTTTATTTCTGCTGAAAAACACGTTTTGACCCTTTCTGCACACTGGGGTTAAGGGCTGAGTGTGTTGGCACTTCTGAGACTTGCTGTTACAAGTATATTCAGCTGTCTGAAAAAACGTGTTTATTTCGGGCTGAAAAACACGTTTTGAAAAGTGTGACGTTACTGCCCCATAACTTACATGGGGTTGACCAAACTTGCAGAAACATGTTTATTTCTGCTGAAAAACACGTTTTGACCCTTTCTGCACACTGGGGTTAAGGGCTGAGTGTGTTGGCACTTCTGAGACTTGCTGTTACAAGTATATTCAGCTGTCTGAAAAAACGTGTTTATTTCGGGCTGAAAAACACGTTTTGAAAAGTGTGACGTTACTGCCCCATAACTTACATGGGGTTGACCAAACTTGCAGAAACATGTTTATTTCTGCTGAAAAACACGTTTTGACCCTTTCTGTACACTGGGGTTAAGGGCTGAGTGTGTGGGCTCTTCTGAGCCTTGCTGTTACAAGGAGATTCATTTGCCTGAAAAAAAACGCGTTTATTTCGGGCTGAAAAACACGTTTTGAAAACTGTGATGTTACTTCCCCATAACTTACATGGGGTTGACCAAACTTACAGAAACATGTTTATTTCTGCTGAAAAACACGTTTTGACCCTTTCTGCACACTGGGGTTAAGGGCTGAGTGTGTTGGCTCTTCTGAGCCTTGCCGTTACAAGTAGATTCAGCTGTCTGAAAAAACGTGTTTATTTCGGGCTGAAAAACACGTTTTGAAAAGTGTGATGTTACTGCCCCATAACTTACATGGGGTTGACCAAACTTGCAGAAACATGTTTATTTCAGCTGAAAAACACGTTTTGACACTTTCTGTACACTGGGGTTAAGGGCTGAGTGTGTGGGCTCTTCTGAGCCTTGCTGTTACAAGGAGATTCAGTTGTCTGAAAAAACGCGTTTATTTCGGGCTGAAAAACACGTTTTGAAAAGTGTGATGTTACTGCCCCATAACTTACATGGGGTTGACCAAACTTGCAGAAACATGTTTATTTCTGCTGAAAAACACGTTTTGACCCTTTCTGCACACTGGGGTTAAGGGTTGAGTGTGTGGGCATTTCTGAGCCTTGCTGTTACAAGTAGATTCAGTTGTCTGAAAAAACGCGTTTATTTCGGGCTGAAAAACACGTTTTGAAAAGTGTGATGTTACTGCCCCATAACTTACATGGGGTTGACCAAACTTGCAGAAACATGTTTATTTCTGCTGAAAAACACGTTTTGACCCTTTCTGCACACTGGGGTTAAGGGCTGAGTGTGTTGGCACTTCTGAGCCTTGCTGTTACAAGTAGATTCAGCTGTCTGAAAAAACGTGTTTATTTCGGGCTGAAAAACACGTTTTGAAAAGTGTGATGTTACTGCCCCATAACTTACATGGGGTTGACCAAACTTGCAGAAACATGTTTATTTCTGCTGAAAAACACGTTTTGACAATTTCTGCACACTGGGGTTAAGGGCTGAGTGTGTGGGCTCTTTTGAGCCTTGCTGTTACAAGGAGATTCAGTTGCCTGAAAAAACGCGTTTATTTCGGGCTGAAAAACACGTTTTGAAAAGTGTGATGTTACTGCCCCATAACTTACATGGGGTTGACCAAACTTGCAGAAACATGTTTATTTCTGCTGAAAAACACGTTTTGACCCTTTCTGCACACTGGGGTTAAGGGCTGAGTGTGTTGGCACTTCTGAGCCTTGCTGTTACAAGTAGATTCAGCTGTCTGAAAAAACGTGTTTATTTCGGGTTGAAAAACACGTTTTGAAAAGTGTGATGTTACTGCCCCATAACTTACATGGGGTTGACCAAACTTGCAGAAACATGTTTATTTCTGCTGAAAAACACGTTTTGACAATTTCTGCACACTGGGGTTAAGGGCTGAGTGTGTGGGCTCTTTTGAGCCTTGCTGTTACAAGGAGATTCAGTTGCCTGAAAAAACGCGTTTATTTCGGGCTGAAAAACACGTTTTGAAAAGTGTGATGTTACTGCCCCATAACTTACATGGGGTTGACCAAACTTGCAGAAACATGTTTATTTCTGCTGAAAAACACGTTTTGACCCTTTCTGCACACTGGGGTTAAGGGCTGAGTGTGTTGGCACTTCTGAGACTTGCTGTTACAAGTATATTCAGCTGTCTGAAAAAACGTGTTTATTTCGGGCTGAAAAACACGTTTTGAAAAGTGTGATGTTACTGCCCCATAACTTACATGGGGTTGACCAAACTTGCAGAAACATGTTTATTTCTGCTGAAAAACACGTTTTGACCCTTTCTGCACACTGGGGTTAAGGGTTGAGTGTGTGGGCACTTCTGAGCCTTGCTGTTACAAGTAGATTCAGTTGTCTGAAAAAACGCGTTTATTCGGGCTGAAAAACACGTTTTGAAAAGTATGATGTTACTGCCCCATGACTTACATGGGGTTGACCAAACTTACAGAAACATGTTTATTTCTGCTGAAAAACATGTTTTGACCCTTTCTGCACACTGGGGTTAAGGGCTGAGTGTGTTGGCTCTTCTGAGCCTTGCTGTTACAAGTAGATTCAGCTGTCTGAAAAAACGTGTTTATTTCGGGCTGAAAAACACGTTTTGAAAAGTGTGATGTTACTGCCCCATAACTTACATGGGGTTGACCAAACTTGCAGAAACATGTTTATTTCAGCTGAAAAACACGTTTTGACACTTTCTGTACACTGGGGTTAAGGGCTGAGTGTGTGGGCTCTTCTGAGCCTTGCTGTTACAAGGAGATTCAGTTGTCTGAAAAAACGCGTTTATTTCGGGCTGAAAAACACGTTTTGAAAAGTGTGATGTTACTGCCCCATAACTTACATGGGGTTGACCAAACTTGCAGAAACATGTTTATTTCTGCTGAAAAACACGTTTTGACCCTTTCTGCACACTGGGGTTAAGGGTTGAGTGTGTGGGCACTTCTGAGCCTTGCTGTTACAAGTAGATTCAGTTGCCTGAAAAAACGCGTTTATTTCTGGCTGAAAAACACGTTTTGAAAAGTATGATGTTACTGCCCCATAACTTACATGGGGTTGACCAAACTTGCAGAAACATGTTTATTTCTGCTGAAAAACACGTTTTGACCCTTTCTGCACACTGGGGTTAAGGGCTGAGTGTGTTGGCACTTCTGAGACTTGCTGTTACAAGTATATTCAGCTGTCTGAAAAAACGTGTTTATTTCGGGCTGAAAAACACGTTTTGAAAAGTGTGATGTTACTGCCCCATAACTTACATGGGGTTGACCAAACTTGCAGAAACATGTTTATTTCTGCTGAAAAACACGTTTTGACCCTTTCTGCACACTGGGGTTAAGGGTTGAGTGTGTGGGCACTTCTGAGCCTTGCTGTTACAAGTAGATTCAGTTGTCTGAAAAAACGCGTTTATTTCGGGCTGAAAAACACGTTTTGAAAAGTATGATGTTACTGCCCCATAACTTACATGGGGTTGACCAAACTTACAGAAACATGTTTATTTCTGCTGAAAAACACGTTTTGACAATTTCTGCACACTGGGGTTAAGGGCTGAGTGTGTGGGCTCTTTTGAGCCTTGCTGTTACAAGGAGATTCAGTTGCCTGAAAAAACGCGTTTATTTCGGGCTGAAAAACACGTTTTGAAAAGTGTGATGTTACTGCCCCATAACTTACATGGGGTTGACCAAACTTGCAGAAACATGTTTATTTCTGCTGAAAAACACGTTTTGACCCTTTCTGCACACTGGGGTTAAGGGTTGAGTGTGTGGGCACTTCTGAGCCTTGCTGTTACAAGTAGATTCAGTTGCCTGAAAAAACGTGTTTATTTCGGGCTGAAAAACACGTTTTGAAAAGTGTGATGTTACTGCCTCATAACTTACATGGGGTTGACCAAACTTGCAGAAACATGTTTATTTCTGCTGAAAAACACGTTTTGACCCTTTCTGCACACTGGGGTTAAGGGCTGAGTGTGTTGGCTCTTCTGAGCCTTGCCGTTACAAGTAGATTCAGCTGTCTGAAAAAACGTGTTTATTTCGGGCTGAAAAACACGTTTTGAAAAGTGTGATGTTACTGCCCCATAACTTACATGGGGTTGACCAAACTTGCAGAAACATGTTTATTTCAGCTGAAAAACACGTTTTGACACTTTCTGTACACTGGGGTTAAGGGCTGAGTGTGTGGGCTCTTCTGAGCCTTGCTGTTACAAGGAGATTCAGTTGTCTGAAAAAACGCGTTTATTTCGGGCTGAAAAACACGTTTTGAAAAGTGTGATGTTACTGCCCCATAACTTACATGGGGTTGACCAAACTTGCAGAAACATGTTTATTTCTGCTGAAAAACACGTTTTGACCCTTTCTGCACACTGGGGTTAAGGGTTGAGTGTGTGGGCATTTCTGAGCCTTGCTGTTACAAGTAGATTCAGTTGTCTGAAAAAACGCGTTTATTTCGGGCTGAAAAACACGTTTTGAAAAGTGTGATGTTACTGCCCCATAACTTACATGGGGTTGACCAAACTTGCAGAAACATGTTTATTTCTGCTGAAAAACACGTTTTGACCCTTTCTGCACACTGGGGTTAAGGGCTGAGTGTGTTGGCACTTCTGAGCCTTGCTGTTACAAGTAGATTCAGCTGTCTGAAAAAACGTGTTTATTTCGGGCTGAAAAACACGTTTTGAAAAGTGTGATGTTACTGCCCCATAACTTACATGGGGTTGACCAAACTTGCAGAAACATGTTTATTTCTGCTGAAAAACACGTTTTGACAATTTCTGCACACTGGGGTTAAGGGCTGAGTGTGTGGGCTCTTTTGAGCCTTGCTGTTACAAGGAGATTCAGTTGCCTGAAAAAACGCGTTTATTTCGGGCTGAAAAACACGTTTTGAAAAGTGTGATGTTACTGCCCCATAACTTACATGGGGTTGACCAAACTTGCAGAAACATGTTTATTTCTGCTGAAAAACACGTTTTGACCCTTTCTGCACACTGGGGTTAAGGGCTGAGTGTGTTGGCACTTCTGAGCCTTGCTGTTACAAGTAGATTCAGCTGTCTGAAAAAACGTGTTTATTTCGGGTTGAAAAACACGTTTTGAAAAGTGTGATGTTACTGCCCCATAACTTACATGGGGTTGACCAAACTTGCAGAAACATGTTTATTTCTGCTGAAAAACACGTTTTGACAATTTCTGCACACTGGGGTTAAGGGCTGAGTGTGTGGGCTCTTTTGAGCCTTGCTGTTACAAGGAGATTCAGTTGCCTGAAAAAACGCGTTTATTTCGGGCTGAAAAACACGTTTTGAAAAGTGTGATGTTACTGCCCCATAACTTACATGGGGTTGACCAAACTTGCAGAAACATGTTTATTTCTGCTGAAAAACACGTTTTGACCCTTTCTGCACACTGGGGTTAAGGGCTGAGTGTGTTGGCACTTCTGAGACTTGCTGTTACAAGTATATTCAGCTGTCTGAAAAAACGTGTTTATTTCGGGCTGAAAAACACGTTTTGAAAAGTGTGATGTTACTGCCCCATAACTTACATGGGGTTGACCAAACTTGCAGAAACATGTTTATTTCTGCTGAAAAACACGTTTTGACCCTTTCTGCACACTGGGGTTAAGGGTTGAGTGTGTGGGCACTTCTGAGCCTTGCTGTTACAAGTAGATTCAGTTGTCTGAAAAAACGCGTTTATTCGGGCTGAAAAACACGTTTTGAAAAGTATGATGTTACTGCCCCATGACTTACATGGGGTTGACCAAACTTGCAGAAACATGTTTATTTCAGCTGAAAAACACGTTTTGACACTTTCTGTACACTGGGGTTAAGGGCTGAGTGTGTGGGCTCTTCTGAGCCTTGCTGTTACAAGGAGATTCAGTTGTCTGAAAAAACGCGTTTATTTCGGGCTGAAAAACACGTTTTGAAAAGTGTGATGTTACTGCCCCATAACTTACATGGGGTTGACCAAACTTGCAGAAACATGTTTATTTCTGCTGAAAAACACGTTTTGACCCTTTCTGCACACTGGGGTTAAGGGTTGAGTGTGTGGGCACTTCTGAGCCTTGCTGTTACAAGTAGATTCAGTTGCCTGAAAAAACGCGTTTATTTCTGGCTGAAAAACACGTTTTGAAAAGTATGATGTTACTGCCCCATAACTTACATAGGGTTGACCAAACTTGCAGAAACATGTTTATTTCTGCTGAAAAACACGTTTTGACCCTTTCTGCACACTGGGGTTAAGGGCTGAGTGTGTTGGCACTTCTGAGACTTGCTGTTACAAGTATATTCAGCTGTCTGAAAAAACGTGTTTATTTCGGGCTGAAAAACACGTTTTGAAAAGTGTGATGTTACTGCCCCATAACTTACATGGGGTTGACCAAACTTGCAGAAACATGTTTATTTCTGCTGAAAAACACGTTTTGACCCTTTCTGCACACTGGGGTTAAGGGTTGAGTGTGTGGGCACTTCTGAGCCTTGCTGTTACAAGTAGATTCAGTTGTCTGAAAAAACGCGTTTATTTCGGGCTGAAAAACACGTTTTGAAAAGTATGATGTTACTGCCCCATAACTTACATGGGGTTGACCAAACTTACAGAAACATGTTTATTTCTGCTGAAAAACATGTTTTGACCCTTTCTGCACACTGGGGTTAAGGGCTGAGTGTGTTGGCTCTTCTGAGCCTTGCTGTTACAAGTAGATTCAGCTGTCTGAAAAAACGTGTTTATTTCGGGCTGAAAAACACGTTTTGAAAAGTGTGATGTTACTGCCCCATAACTTACATGGGGTTGACCAAACTTGCAGAAACATGTTTATTTCTGCTGAAAAACACGTTTTGACAATTTCTGCACACTGGGGTTAAGGGCTGAGTGTGTGGGCTCTTTTGAGCCTTGCTGTTACAAGGAGATTCAGTTGCCTGAAAAAACGCGTTTATTTCGGGCTGAAAAACACGTTTTGAAAAGTGTGATGTTACTGCCCCATAACTTACATGGGGTTGACCAAACTTGCAGAAACATGTTTATTTCTGCTGAAAAACACGTTTTGACCCTTTCTGCACACTGGGGTTAAGGGTTGAGTGTGTGGGCACTTCTGAGCCTTGCTGTTACAAGTAGATTCAGTTGCCTGAAAAAACG
Source organism: Lepisosteus oculatus (assembly GCF_040954835.1). Lineage (NCBI taxonomy): Eukaryota > Metazoa > Chordata > Actinopteri > Semionotiformes > Lepisosteidae > Lepisosteus > Lepisosteus oculatus. The sequence continues at coordinate 12,844 of NW_027167755.1, read as the reverse complement.
TGTTTATTTCGGGCTGAAAAACACGTTTTGAAAAGTGTGATGTTACTGCCTCATAACTTACATGGGGTTGACCAAACTTGCAGAAACATGTTTATTTCTGCTGAAAAACACGTTTTGACCCTTTCTGCACACTGGGGTTAAGGGCTGAGTGTGTTGGCACTTCTGAGCCTTGCTGTTACAAGTATATTCAGCTGTCTGAAAAAACGTGTTTATTTCGGGCTGAAAAACACGTTTTGAAAAGTGTGACGTTACTGCCCCATAACTTACATGGGGTTGACCAAACTTGCAGAAACATGTTTATTTCTGCTGAAAAACACGTTTTGACCCTTTCTGTACACTGGGGTTAAGGGCTGAGTGTGTGGGCTCTTCTGAGCCTTGCTGTTACAAGGAGATTCATTTGCCTGAAAAAAAACGCGTTTATTTCGGGCTGAAAAACACGTTTTGAAAACTGTGATGTTACTGCCCCATAACTTACATGGGGTTGACCAAACTTACAGAAACATGTTTATTTCTGCTGAAAAACACGTTTTGACCCTTTCTGCACACTGGGGTTAAGGGCTGAGTGTGTTGGCTCTTCTGAGCCTTGCCGTTACAAGTAGATTCAGCTGTCTGAAAAAACGTGTTTATTTCGGGCTGAAAAACACGTTTTGAAAAGTGTGATGTTACTGCCCCATAACTTACATGGGGTTGACCAAACTTGCAGAAACATGTTTATTTCAGCTGAAAAACACGTTTTGACACTTTCTGTACACTGGGGTTAAGGGCTGAGTGTGTGGGCTCTTCTGAGCCTTGCTGTTACAAGGAGATTCAGTTGTCTGAAAAAACGCGTTTATTTCGGGCTGAAAAACACGTTTTGAAAAGTGTGATGTTACTGCCCCATAACTTACATGGGGTTGACCAAACTTGCAGAAACATGTTTATTTCTGCTGAAAAACACGTTTTGACCCTTTCTGCACACTGGGGTTAAGGGTTGAGTGTGTGGGCATTTCTGAGCCTTGCTGTTACAAGTAGATTCAGTTGTCTGAAAAAACGCGTTTATTTCGGGCTGAAAAACACGTTTTGAAAAGTGTGATGTTACTGCCCCATAACTTACATGGGGTTGACCAAACTTGCAGAAACATGTTTATTTCTGCTGAAAAACACGTTTTGACCCTTTCTGCACACTGGGGTTAAGGGCTGAGTGTGTTGGCACTTCTGAGCCTTGCTGTTACAAGTAGATTCAGCTGTCTGAAAAAACGTGTTTATTTCGGGCTGAAAAACACGTTTTGAAAAGTGTGATGTTACTGCCCCATAACTTACATGGGGTTGACCAAACTTGCAGAAACATGTTTATTTCTGCTGAAAAACACGTTTTGACAATTTCTGCACACTGGGGTTAAGGGCTGAGTGTGTGGGCTCTTTTGAGCCTTGCTGTTACAAGGAGATTCAGTTGCCTGAAAAAACGCGTTTATTTCGGGCTGAAAAACACGTTTTGAAAAGTGTGATGTTACTGCCCCATAACTTACATGGGGTTGACCAAACTTGCAGAAACATGTTTATTTCTGCTGAAAAACACGTTTTGACCCTTTCTGCACACTGGGGTTAAGGGCTGAGTGTGTTGGCACTTCTGAGCCTTGCTGTTACAAGTAGATTCAGCTGTCTGAAAAAACGTGTTTATTTCGGGTTGAAAAACACGTTTTGAAAAGTGTGATGTTACTGCCCCATAACTTACATGGGGTTGACCAAACTTGCAGAAACATGTTTATTTCTGCTGAAAAACACGTTTTGACAATTTCTGCACACTGGGGTTAAGGGCTGAGTGTGTGGGCTCTTTTGAGCCTTGCTGTTACAAGGAGATTCAGTTGCCTGAAAAAACGCGTTTATTTCGGGCTGAAAAACACGTTTTGAAAAGTGTGATGTTACTGCCCCATAACTTACATGGGGTTGACCAAACTTGCAGAAACATGTTTATTTCTGCTGAAAAACACGTTTTGACCCTTTCTGCACACTGGGGTTAAGGGCTGAGTGTGTTGGCACTTCTGAGACTTGCTGTTACAAGTATATTCAGCTGTCTGAAAAAACGTGTTTATTTCGGGCTGAAAAACACGTTTTGAAAAGTGTGATGTTACTGCCCCATAACTTACATGGGGTTGACCAAACTTGCAGAAACATGTTTATTTCTGCTGAAAAACACGTTTTGACCCTTTCTGCACACTGGGGTTAAGGGTTGAGTGTGTGGGCACTTCTGAGCCTTGCTGTTACAAGTAGATTCAGTTGTCTGAAAAAACGCGTTTATTCGGGCTGAAAAACACGTTTTGAAAAGTATGATGTTACTGCCCCATGACTTACATGGGGTTGACCAAACTTACAGAAACATGTTTATTTCTGCTGAAAAACATGTTTTGACCCTTTCTGCACACTGGGGTTAAGGGCTGAGTGTGTTGGCTCTTCTGAGCCTTGCTGTTACAAGTAGATTCAGCTGTCTGAAAAAACGTGTTTATTTCGGGCTGAAAAACACGTTTTGAAAAGTGTGATGTTACTGCCCCATAACTTACATGGGGTTGACCAAACTTGCAGAAACATGTTTATTTCTGCTGAAAAACACGTTTTGACAATTTCTGCACACTGGGGTTAAGGGCTGAGTGTGTGGGCTCTTTTGAGCCTTGCTGTTACAAGGAGATTCAGTTGCCTGAAAAAACGCGTTTATTTCGGGCTGAAAAACACGTTTTGAAAAGTGTGATGTTACTGCCCCATAACTTACATGGGGTTGACCAAACTTGCAGAAACATGTTTATTTCTGCTGAAAAACACGTTTTGACCCTTTCTGCACACTGGGGTTAAGGGTTGAGTGTGTGGGCACTTCTGAGCCTTGCTGTTACAAGTAGATTCAGTTGCCTGAAAAAATGTGTTTATTTCGGGCTGAAAAACACGTTTTGAAAAGTGTGATGTTACTGCCTCATAACTTACATGGGGTTGACCAAACTTGCAGAAACATGTTTATTTCTGCTGAAAAACACGTTTTGACCCTTTCTGCACACTGGGGTTAAGGGCTGAGTGTGTTGGCACTTCTGAGCCTTGCTGTTACAAGTATATTCAGCTGTCTGAAAAAACGTGTTTATTTCGGGCTGAAAAACACGTTTTGAAAAGTGTGACGTTACTGCCCCATAACTTACATGGGGTTGACCAAACTTGCAGAAACATGTTTATTTCTGCTGAAAAACACGTTTTGACCCTTTCTGTACACTGGGGTTAAGGGCTGAGTGTGTGGGCTCTTCTGAGCCTTGCTGTTACAAGGAGATTCATTTGCCTGAAAAAAAACGCGTTTATTTCGGGCTGAAAAACACGTTTTGAAAACTGTGATGTTACTGCCCCATAACTTACATGGGGTTGACCAAACTTACAGAAACATGTTTATTTCTGCTGAAAAACACGTTTTGACCCTTTCTGCACACTGGGGTTAAGGGCTGAGTGTGTTGGCTCTTCTGAGCCTTGCCGTTACAAGTAGATTCAGCTGTCTGAAAAAACGTGTTTATTTCGGGCTGAAAAACACGTTTTGAAAAGTGTGATGTTACTGCCCCATAACTTACATGGGGTTGACCAAACTTGCAGAAACATGTTTATTTCAGCTGAAAAACACGTTTTGACACTTTCTGTACACTGGGGTTAAGGGCTGAGTGTGTGGGCTCTTCTGAGCCTTGCTGTTACAAGGAGATTCAGTTGTCTGAAAAAACGCGTTTATTTCGGGCTGAAAAACACGTTTTGAAAAGTGTGATGTTACTGCCCCATAACTTACATGGGGTTGACCAAACTTGCAGAAACATGTTTATTTCTGCTGAAAAACACGTTTTGACCCTTTCTGCACACTGGGGTTAAGGGTTGAGTGTGTGGGCATTTCTGAGCCTTGCTGTTACAAGTAGATTCAGTTGTCTGAAAAAACGTGTTTATTTCGGGCTGAAAAACACGTTTTGAAAAGTGTGATGTTACTGCCCCATAACTTACATGGGGTTGACCAAACTTGCAGAAACATGTTTATTTCTGCTGAAAAACACGTTTTGACCCTTTCTGCACACTGGGGTTAAGGGCTGAGTGTGTTGGCACTTCTGAGCCTTGCTGTTACAAGTAGATTCAGCTGTCTGAAAAAACGTGTTTATTTCGGGCTGAAAAACACGTTTTGAAAAGTGTGATGTTACTGCCCCATAACTTACATGGGGTTGACCAAACTTGCAGAAACATGTTTATTTCTGCTGAAAAACACGTTTTGACAATTTCTGCACACTGGGGTTAAGGGCTGAGTGTGTGGGCTCTTTTGAGCCTTGCTGTTACAAGGAGATTCAGTTGCCTGAAAAAACGCGTTTATTTCGGGCTGAAAAACACGTTTTGAAAAGTGTGATGTTACTGCCCCATAACTTACATGGGGTTGACCAAACTTGCAGAAACATGTTTATTTCTGCTGAAAAACACGTTTTGACCCTTTCTGCACACTGGGGTTAAGGGTTGAGTGTGTGGGCACTTCTGAGCCTTGCTGTTACAAGTAGATTCAGTTGTCTGAAAAAACGCGTTTATTCGGGCTGAAAAACACGTTTTGAAAAGTATGATGTTACTGCCCCATGACTTACATGGGGTTGACCAAACTTACAGAAACATGTTTATTTCTGCTGAAAAACATGTTTTGACCCTTTCTGCACACTGGGGTTAAGGGCTGAGTGTGTTGGCTCTTCTGAGCCTTGCTGTTACAAGTAGATTCAGCTGTCTGAAAAAACGTGTTTATTTCGGGCTGAAAAACACGTTTTGAAAAGTGTGATGTTACTGCCCCATAACTTACATGGGGTTGACCAAACTTGCAGAAACATGTTTATTTCAGCTGAAAAACACGTTTTGACACTTTCTGTACACTGGGGTTAAGGGCTGAGTGTGTGGGCTCTTCTGAGCCTTGCTGTTACAAGGAGATTCAGTTGTCTGAAAAAATGCGTTTATTTCGGGCTGAAAAACACGTTTTGAAAAGTGTGATGTTACTGCCCCATAACTTACATGGGGTTGACCAAACTTGCAGAAACATGTTTATTTCTGCTGAAAAACACGTTTTGACCCTTTCTGCACACTGGGGTTAAGGGTTGAGTGTGTGGGCACTTCTGAGCCTTGCTGTTACAAGTAGATTCAGTTGCCTGAAAAAACGCGTTTATTTCTGGCTGAAAAACACGTTTTGAAAAGTATGATGTTACTGCCCCATAACTTACATGGGGTTGACCAAACTTGCAGAAACATGTTTATTTCTGCTGAAAAACACGTTTTGACCCTTTCTGCACACTGGGGTTAAGGGCTGAGTGTGTTGGCACTTCTGAGACTTGCTGTTACAAGTATATTCAGCTGTCTGAAAAAACGTGTTTATTTCGGGCTGAAAAACACGTTTTGAAAAGTGTGATGTTACTGCCCCATAACTTACATGGGGTTGACCAAACTTGCAGAAACATGTTTATTTCTGCTGAAAAACACGTTTTGACCCTTTCTGCACACTGGGGTTAAGGGTTGAGTGTGTGGGCACTTCTGAGCCTTGCTGTTACAAGTAGATTCAGTTGTCTGAAAAAACGCGTTTATTTCGGGCTGAAAAACACGTTTTGAAAAGTATGATGTTACTGCCCCATAACTTACATGGGGTTGACCAAACTTACAGAAACATGTTTATTTCTGCTGAAAAACATGTTTTGACCCTTTCTGCACACTGGGGTTAAGGGCTGAGTGTGTTGGCTCTTCTGAGCCTTGCTGTTACAAGTAGATTCAGCTGTCTGAAAAAACGTGTTTATTTCGGGCTGAAAAACACGTTTTGAAAAGTGTGATGTTACTGCCCCATAACTTACATGGGGTTGACCAAACTTGCAGAAACATGTTTATTTCTGCTGAAAAACACGTTTTGACAATTTCTGCACACTGGGGTTAAGGGCTGAGTGTGTGGGCTCTTTTGAGCCTTGCTGTTACAAGGAGATTCAGTTGCCTGAAAAAACGCGTTTATTTCGGGCTGAAAAACACGTTTTGAAAAGTGTGATGTTACTGCCCCATAACTTACATGGGGTTGACCAAACTTGCAGAAACATGTTTATTTCTGCTGAAAAACACGTTTTGACCCTTTCTGCACACTGGGGTTAAGGGCTGAGTGTGTTGGCACTTCTGAGCCTTGCTGTTACAAGTATATTCAGCTGTCTGAAAAAACGTGTTTATTTCGGGCTGAAAAACACGTTTTGAAAAGTGTGACGTTACTGCCCCATAACTTACATGGGGTTGACCAAACTTGCAGAAACATGTTTATTTCTGCTGAAAAACACGTTTTGACCCTTTCTGTACACTGGGGTTAAGGGCTGAGTGTGTGGGCTCTTCTGAGCCTTGCTGTTACAAGGAGATTCATTTGCCTGAAAAAAAACGCGTTTATTTCGGGCTGAAAAACACGTTTTGAAAACTGTGATGTTACTGCCCCATAACTTACATGGGGTTGACCAAACTTGCAGAAACATGTTTATTTCAGCTGAAAAACACGTTTTGACACTTTCTGTACACTGGGGTTAAGGGCTGAGTGTGTGGGCTCTTCTGAGCCTTGCTGTTACAAGGAGATTCAGTTGTCTGAAAAAACGCGTTTATTTCGGGCTGAAAAACACGTTTTGAAAAGTGTGATGTTACTGCCCCATAACTTACATGGGGTTGACCAAACTTGCAGAAACATGTTTATTTCTGCTGAAAAACACGTTTTGACCCTTTCTGCACACTGGGGTTAAGGGTTGAGTGTGTGGGCATTTCTGAGCCTTGCTGTTACAAGTAGATTCAGTTGTCTGAAAAAACGCGTTTATTTCGGGCTGAAAAACACGTTTTGAAAAGTGTGATGTTACTGCCCCATAACTTACATGGGGTTGACCAAACTTGCAGAAACATGTTTATTTCTGCTGAAAAACACGTTTTGACCCTTTCTGCACACTGGGGTTAAGGGCTGAGTGTGTTGGCACTTCTGAGCCTTGCTGTTACAAGTAGATTCAGCTGTCTGAAAAAACGTGTTTATTTCGGGCTGAAAAACACGTTTTGAAAAGTGTGATGTTACTGCCCCATAACTTACATGGGGTTGACCAAACTTGCAGAAACATGTTTATTTCTGCTGAAAAACACGTTTTGACAATTTCTGCACACTGGGGTTAAGGGCTGAGTGTGTGGGCTCTTTTGAGCCTTGCTGTTACAAGGAGATTCAGTTGCCTGAAAAAACGCGTTTATTTCGGGCTGAAAAACACGTTTTGAAAAGTGTGATGTTACTGCCCCATAACTTACATGGGGTTGACCAAACTTGCAGAAACATGTTTATTTCTGCTGAAAAACACGTTTTGACCCTTTCTGCACACTGGGGTTAAGGGCTGAGTGTGTTGGCACTTCTGAGCCTTGCTGTTACAAGTAGATTCAGCTGTCTGAAAAAACGTGTTTATTTCGGGTTGAAAAACACGTTTTGAAAAGTGTGATGTTACTGCCCCATAACTTACATGGGGTTGACCAAACTTGCAGAAACATGTTTATTTCTGCTGAAAAACACGTTTTGACAATTTCTGCACACTGGGGTTAAGGGCTGAGTGTGTGGGCTCTTTTGAGCCTTGCTGTTACAAGGAGATTCAGTTGCCTGAAAAAACGCGTTTATTTCGGGCTGAAAAACACGTTTTGAAAAGTGTGATGTTACTGCCCCATAACTTACATGGGGTTGACCAAACTTGCAGAAACATGTTTATTTCTGCTGAAAAACACGTTTTGACCCTTTCTGCACACTGGGGTTAAGGGCTGAGTGTGTTGGCACTTCTGAGACTTGCTGTTACAAGTATATTCAGCTGTCTGAAAAAACGTGTTTATTTCGGGCTGAAAAACACGTTTTGAAAAGTGTGATGTTACTGCCCCATAACTTACATGGGGTTGACCAAACTTGCAGAAACATGTTTATTTCTGCTGAAAAACACGTTTTGACCCTTTCTGCACACTGGGGTTAAGGGTTGAGTGTGTGGGCACTTCTGAGCCTTGCTGTTACAAGTAGATTCAGTTGTCTGAAAAAACGCGTTTATTCGGGCTGAAAAACACGTTTTGAAAAGTATGATGTTACTGCCCCATGACTTACATGGGGTTGACCAAACTTACAGAAACATGTTTATTTCTGCTGAAAAACATGTTTTGACCCTTTCTGCACACTGGGGTTAAGGGCTGAGTGTGTTGGCTCTTCTGAGCCTTGCTGTTACAAGTAGATTCAGCTGTCTGAAAAAACGTGTTTATTTCGGGCTGAAAAACACGTTTTGAAAAGTGTGATGTTACTGCCCCATAACTTACATGGGGTTGACCAAACTTGCAGAAACATGTTTATTTCTGCTGAAAAACACGTTTTGACAATTTCTGCACACTGGGGTTAAGGGCTGAGTGTGTGGGCTCTTTTGAGCCTTGCTGTTACAAGGAGATTCAGTTGCCTGAAAAAACGCGTTTATTTCGGGCTGAAAAACACGTTTTGAAAAGTGTGATGTTACTGCCCCATAACTTACATGGGGTTGACCAAACTTGCAGAAACATGTTTATTTCTGCTGAAAAACACGTTTTGACCCTTTCTGCACACTGGGGTTAAGGGTTGAGTGTGTGGGCACTTCTGAGCCTTGCTGTTACAAGTAGATTCAGTTGCCTGAAAAAACGTGTTTATTTCGGGCTGAAAAACACGTTTTGAAAAGTGTGATGTTACTGCCTCATAACTTACATGGGGTTGACCAAACTTGCAGAAACATGTTTATTTCTGCTGAAAAACACGTTTTGACACTTTCTGTACACTGGGGTTAAGGGCTGAGTGTGTGGGCTCTTCTGAGCCTTGCTGTTACAAGGAGATTCAGTTGTCTGAAAAAACGCGTTTATTTCGGGCTGAAAAACACGTTTTGAAAAGTGTGATGTTACTGCCCCATAACTTACATGGGGTTGACCAAACTTGCAGAAACATGTTTATTTCTGCTGAAAAACACGTTTTGACCCTTTCTGCACACTGGGGTTAAGGGTTGAGTGTGTGGGCATTTCTGAGCCTTGCTGTTACAAGTAGATTCAGTTGTCTGAAAAAACGCGTTTATTTCGGGCTGAAAAACACGTTTTGAAAAGTGTGATGTTACTGCCCCATAACATACATGGGGTTGACCAAACTTGCAGAAACATGTTTATTTCTGCTGAAAAACACGTTTTGACCCTTTCTGCACATTGGGGTTAAGGGCTGAGTGTGTTGGCACTTCTGAGCCTTGCTGTTACAAGTAGATTCAGCTGTCTGAAAAAACGTGTTTATTTCGGGCTGAAAAACACGTTTTGAAAAGTGTGATGTTACTGCCCCATAACTTACATGGGGTTGACCAAACTTGCAGAAACATGTTTATTTCTGCTGAAAAACACGTTTTGACAATTTCTGCACACTGGGGTTAAGGGCTGAGTGTGTGGGCTCTTTTGAGCCTTGCTGTTACAAGGAGATTCAGTTGCCTGAAAAAACGCGTTTATTTCGGGCTGAAAAACACGTTTTGAAAAGTGTGATGTTACTGCCCCATAACTTACATGGGGTTGACCAAACTTGCAGAAACATGTTTATTTCTGCTGAAAAACACGTTTTGACCCTTTCTGCACACTGGGGTTAAGGGTTGAGTGTGTGGGCACTTCTGAGCCTTGCTGTTACAAGTAGATTCAGTTGTCTGAAAAAACGCGTTTATTCGGGCTGAAAAACACGTTTTGAAAAGTATGATGTTACTGCCCCATGACTTACATGGGGTTGACCAAACTTACAGAAACATGTTTATTTCTGCTGAAAAACACGTTTTGACCCTTTCTGCACACTGGGGTTAAGGGCTGAGTGTGTTGGCACTTCTGAGCCTTGCTGTTACAAGTATATTCAGCTGTCTGAAAAAACGTGTTTATTTCGGGCTGAAAAACACGTTTTGAAAAGTGTGACGTTACTGCCCCATAACTTACATGGGGTTGACCAAACTTGCAGAAACATGTTTATTTCTGCTGAAAAACACGTTTTGACCCTTTCTGTACACTGGGGTTAAGGGCTGAGTGTGTGGGCTCTTCTGAGCCTTGCTGTTACAAGGAGATTCATTTGCCTGAAAAAAAACGCGTTTATTTCGGGCTGAAAAACACGTTTTGAAAACTGTGATGTTACTGCCCCATAACTTACATGGGGTTGACCAAACTTACAGAAACATGTTTATTTCTGCTGAAAAACACGTTTTGACCCTTTCTGCACACTGGGGTTAAGGGCTGAGTGTGTTGGCTCTTCTGAGCCTTGCCGTTACAAGTAGATTCAGCTGTCTGAAAAAACGTGTTTATTTCGGGCTGAAAAACACGTTTTGAAAAGTGTGATGTTACTGCCCCATAACTTACATGGGGTTGACCAAACTTGCAGAAACATGTTTATTTCAGCTGAAAAACACGTTTTGACACTTTCTGTACACTGGGGTTAAGGGCTGAGTGTGTGGGCTCTTCTGAGCCTTGCTGTTACAAGGAGATTCAGTTGTCTGAAAAAACGCGTTTATTTCGGGCTGAAAAACACGTTTTGAAAAGTGTGATGTTACTGCCCCATAACTTACATGGGGTTGACCAAACTTACAGAAACATGTTTATTTCTGCTGAAAAACATGTTTTGACCCTTTCTGCACACTGGGGTTAAGGGCTGAGTGTGTTGGCTCTTCTGAGCCTTGCTGTTACAAGTAGATTCAGCTGTCTGAAAAAACGTGTTTATTTCGGGCTGAAAAACACGTTTTGAAAAGTGTGATGTTACTGCCCCATAACTTACATGGGGTTGACCAAACTTGCAGAAACATGTTTATTTCTGCTGAAAAACACGTTTTGACCCTTTCTGCACACTGGGGTTAAGGGTTGAGTGTGTGGGCACTTCTGAGCCTTGCTGTTACAAGTAGATTCAGTTGTCTGAAAAAACGCGTTTATTCGGGCTGAAAAACACGTTTTGAAAAGTATGATGTTACTGCCCCATGACTTACATGGGGTTGACCAAACTTACAGAAACATGTTTATTTCTGCTGAAAAACATGTTTTGACCCTTTCTGCACACTGGGGTTAAGGGCTGAGTGTGTTGGCTCTTCTGAGCCTTGCTGTTACAAGTAGATTCAGCTGTCTGAAAAAACGTGTTTATTTCGGGCTGAAAAACACGTTTTGAAAAGTGTGATGTTACTGCCCCATAACTTACATGGGGTTGACCAAACTTGCAGAAACATGTTTATTTCAGCTGAAAAACACGTTTTGACACTTTCTGTACACTGGGGTTAAGGGCTGAGTGTGTGGGCTCTTCTGAGCCTTGCTGTTACAAGGAGATTCAGTTGTCTGAAAAAACGCGTTTATTTCGGGCTGAAAAACACGTTTTGAAAAGTGTGATGTTACTGCCCCATAACTTACATGGGGTTGACCAAACTTGCAGAAACATGTTTATTTCTGCTGAAAAACACGTTTTGACCCTTTCTGCACACTGGGGTTAAGGGTTGAGTGTGTGGGCACTTCTGAGCCTTGCTGTTACAAGTAGATTCAGTTGCCTGAAAAAACGCGTTTATTTCTGGCTGAAAAACACGTTTTGAAAAGTATGATGTTACTGCCCCATAACTTACATGGGGTTGACCAAACTTGCAGAAACATGTTTATTTCTGCTGAAAAACACGTTTTGACCCTTTCTGCACACTGGGGTTAAGGGCTGAGTGTGTTGGCACTTCTGAGACTTGCTGTTACAAGTATATTCAGCTGTCTGAAAAAACGTGTTTATTTCGGGCTGAAAAACACGTTTTGAAAAGTGTGATGTTACTGCCCCATAACTTACATGGGGTTGACCAAACTTGCAGAAACATGTTTATTTCTGCTGAAAAACACGTTTTGACCCTTTCTGCACACTGGGGTTAAGGGTTGAGTGTGTGGGCACTTCTGAGCCTTGCTGTTACAAGTAGATTCAGTTGTCTGAAAAAACGCGTTTATTTCGGGCTGAAAAACACGTTTTGAAAAGTATGATGTTACTGCCCCATAACTTACATGGGGTTGACCAAACTTACAGAAACATGTTTATTTCTGCTGAAAAACATGTTTTGACCCTTTCTGCACACTGGGGTTAAGGGCTGAGTGTGTTGGCTCTTCTGAGCCTTGCTGTTACAAGTAGATTCAGCTGTCTGAAAAAACGTGTTTATTTCGGGCTGAAAAACACGTTTTGAAAAGTGTGATGTTACTGCCCCATAACTTACATGGGGTTGACCAAACTTGCAGAAACATGTTTATTTCTGCTGAAAAACACGTTTTGACAATTTCTGCACACTGGGGTTAAGGGCTGAGTGTGTGGGCTCTTTTGAGCCTTGCTGTTACAAGGAGATTCAGTTGCCTGAAAAAACGCGTTTATTTCGGGCTGAAAAACACGTTTTGAAAAGTGTGATGTTACTGCCCCATAACTTACATGGGGTTGACCAAACTTGCAGAAACATGTTTATTTCTGCTGAAAAACACGTTTTGACCCTTTCTGCACACTGGGGTTAAGGGTTGAGTGTGTGGGCACTTCTGAGCCTTGCTGTTACAAGTAGATTCAGTTGCCTGAAAAAACGTGTTTATTTCGGGCTGAAAAACACGTTTTGAAAAGTGTGATGTTACTGCCTCATAACTTACATGGGGTTGACCAAACTTGCAGAAACATGTTTATTTCTGCTGAAAAACACGTTTTGACCCTTTCTGCACACTGGGGTTAAGGGCTGAGTGTGTTGGCACTTCTGAGCCTTGCTGTTACAAGTATATTCAGCTGTCTGAAAAAACGTGTTTATTTCGGGCTGAAAAACACGTTTTGAAAAGTGTGACGTTACTGCCCCATAACTTACATGGGGTT